>NW_026596073.1:38340974-38383774 GCF_907164565.1 Psammomys obesus | reverse complement strand
ATGTTCTCTCCAACAAGTCTCTTTCCTACTTTCATGTATGTTATGTGTGTGATGGCCTACATTTATTAAAAATACTTGCATGAGCATGGGTGAGGAGTATGTACTTAGCAAGAGCAAATTCCAATGACTAGACTATTGAGAAACATATCACACCCTCTTCTATCAATCATTAACTGTTTATAATTTTTCAGAGTGCAGTGGGGGACATGAGTCACTTCCCATCCATGATGAAATGCCAATGTGCCTAGTTTTAAGAGGGTCTACTGTAGGTAATGAAGTCTTTGAATCCAATAGACTTGCCATAAACACTATCTCATTTCACTCTTTTCCATTCTGAGGACCTTAGATGATTTCTTTATTCTTGTACATATTTTTTTTTAATTTTATTTTTTTCTTATCAGTTACATTTTATTAACTCTGTATCCCAGCCGTGTCCTGCTCCCTCATTCCCTCCCAATCTCACCCTCCCTCCCTAATCTCCACCGTGCCCCTTTCCAAGTCCACTGATAGGGGGGACCTCCTCCCCATTCATCTGACCGTTTTATCAGGTATCTTCAGGACTGGCTGCGAAGCCCTCCTTTGTGGTCTAACAGGACTGTATTTTTTTTTTTTAATTTTTTTATTTTTATTTTATTTTTCTTTTTAGTTACATTTTGTTAACTCTGTGTCCCAGCTGTATCCCGCTCCCTCATTCCCTCCCCAACCCCACACTCCCTCCCTGGTCTCCTCCCTGCCCCTTTCCAAGTCCCCTGATAGGGGAGGACCTCCTCCCCTTTCATCTGACCCTGTTTTATCAGGTATCTTCAGGGCTGGCTGCAAAGTCCTCCTCTGTGGCCTAACAGACTGCTCCTCCCCTGGGGTGGGGGTCAAACAGCCTGCCCTTGAGATCCTATTAGAAATAGTCCGTGTTCCCCTTACTTTGGAAAACTACTTGGTTACTGAGCTACCACAGGCCACATCCGAGCAGAAGTTCTAGGTTATATCCATAGATGGTCCTTGGTTGAGTGTCAGTCTCAGAAAAGACCCTGTGCCCAGATATATTTGGTCCTTGTGGAGCTCCTATCCTTTCCATATCATACTAACTTCCCTTCTTTCATATGATTCCCTGCACTCTGCCGAGGGTTTGGTTAGTGTTTCAAAGCAGACACTAGGACTGTATTTTTTTTAAGTCTTGGAGGGTATGATATTGATGCCCATTTAGGGCTAAGCAGTCAACAGTAACTTATTTTCATAATTTTAACCAGATAAGTTTCTTGAATGGATCATCACATACACTGTTAACCAAAGCTTCTCTAGCTGAGGCTGAGAACAGCACTAATATAACGATATAAACATTTAAATATTTGAATGCAGCATGTTTTTGTGTTCGTTGGTCTATTTGTTTGTTTTAGAAATGGTAAAAGGTTACCACCTAGGGACGGTTAGCCAAATTTATAGTTCCCTGATTAGCTTCCTTCCTGGAGAATGCACTTCCAACACAGTCAAGAAGAGCTGGTCATGACTAGGGCAGCAGTCATGCCACTGCTGCTCTAGAGCTCACCCTTGCCCGATAGGTTTCTATTTCAATGTGCAGAGTCCACAGCTGGGTAGGACGCTGATGAGTTCCACAGAGCCCACATCATCTCAGTGTAAGTCAGATGCTGAAAACAATCTTATAGGAAGTGTACAATAGAACAGACATTTATTCAGCAAACTAAAATTTAAATAGTTGTATATAAATAACTGTGCCCCCAGTCTGCAGTAAGAGACTGTCAGTAAGTGAAACTGACTAATTCTCTCTTAAACATTATCATTTCCCTATCATTACATCACTGCATTATCATTATCTATCTACCATCTATATATCTTTCATTTATCTATATGTCTACCTAACATTGATCCACAATATAACATGTATATATCTATTTTTCCATTAGTTCAGTCACCAATCCATTATCTATCTATGTATCCATCTATGTACCTGTGTTTCATCTATCAATCCCTTTGATATTTTTCTCTCTGTTATTCCACTTTCTCTTCCCTCATTATTTTCAGGTTTCTCTATTTGAATTATTTTCTCCAATGAGTTCATTGGATCTACTAATATCCTTGAGATAGTTCTTATGCCTGTTTCAGTAAAACAAATTATATTAACTTTTAAATTTGATACTGTGGTGGACATGAATAATGAAAACACTGTGCCATCATTTATTAGATTAGTTCCCTGGAGGTTGGTGGATAGAGGATGTTAGACAGAAGCTTTTAAATACAATAATCCATTTTTAAAATACTATAACTCACCTAAGTTCTAAATTTTAAATTCTTTTCTGCTTCAGATCCTTCACTCTCACAGCAAAAGTTTTATCTTAGAAACCTCTAACAGCTTCTCCAACACTCTGGAGTTTTCAGTTCCCCAGACATGCTCACACAGGTCTCTTGCTTTTGTGTGACACCCTGACATTGTAGAACAAAATTTAGTATTTTAGTGACTCTGTTGCTCAACCATTTTTTCTTTTGATGTCTATTAATGTGATATTTGGATTATAATATTATATATAAAACTTAAAATATACACTTATGCATTAAAATTTTACTGAACTTTCTACTTTCCATGAAGGCAAGTGCAATTATACATTTAGATTTTGGTGCATTAGTAAGAATAGTGGAAAGAAAATCTATGTTTAAAATGACCTTTCTAATTTATTATGGTATTGCAGTTTAAAAATATCTATCATCCAATTCCATTTAGAGTTTCTTATTTTATTTAAAGTAGATGTTTTCATACAAAATATTCTGCTTCATCCTTCCCCAACTCCTCCCAGATACTCCATGACCTCCCATTGCACACAAATACATATACTTTCTTGCTCTCTCATTATTGTGTGTAATGTTTTTAATATATATTAGTGCCTTCAATTTAAGGTTCTCTAGGTAAAACCTATTTTAAGACTTTATATCCATTTGATTCTAAACTTTAAAAAAATTAGGTAATGCTTACACACTGCTATACACATATGGCATTATTTAAAATTTTAAGCTATATTAATTTTTATATTTTCATGTGTATCAGTGTTTTGTTTTGTTTTGTTTTTTTTAGAAATTATAAATATTTTATTTAATTATCTGTACTTGGATAAAAATTTTTATCCAAACTGTATGGTTACATGTCTTTATTTCTTTTTTTTTTTTTTTCTTTTTAGTTACATTTTGTTAACTCTGTGTCTCAGCTGTATCCCGCTCCCTCATTCCCTCCCCAACCCCACACTCCATCCCTGGTCTCCTCCCTGCCCCTTTCCAAGTCCAGTGTTTTGCCTGAATATACATCTGTGTCAAATGTGAATGTCTGGTGCTCATGATCACAGGAAAGGGCATGTGAAACCAGAGATACAGATGGGTGTGAGCCATCATGAAAGTGATAGGAATGTAATATTCTTTCTTTGCAAGAACTCACATTATTTTAAGAGTTGTGCCATCTCCCCAGCCACATATGTGACCTTCCAATTGTTATTTTTTCAACAAAATACATAAGAAAAATAAACATGAGAGTCTTCTACAGAACTTCCTATCCTATGTCTAGAGTAAGGAGGGTAACTTTGGTTTAGGACATATAAACTTCTGCTGATTATACCAAATATGGTGGTATAACTATAGATCCTTACTTTAGACATTAAATAATATGAAATCAGAAATATCAATCAAATTTATTTTTGTTGATATGTTGATGGAGAGATCAGTACCATTTGGGGCTTTTAATTTTCTAGTCTTTTCAGTAACTTATCTATACTTCTGAATCTACGTACTATTGATAATCTTTGACTACTGATCTCCAAAATTCAGTTTGTTCTTACATATTAAAATTGTTCACATTTTTATAGATAATCTTTACAAATATGAATGAAGCATACCATGGCGCACCAAAACCCACTAAGGCAGCTGTTGAAAGCCGCCTCTCAAGGTGCAGATTAAACTGAAGCCTGAAAAAGTCCTCAACAGTCTATTAGTTATCAAAATAAATTCAATACAAGCACCAAAGGGGAAGCTCCTGATATTCACAAAAGTTCTCCTAACACCGTTGATTGAATACAAGTACCTGCAGAATCAATGAATCTCCAGAGAAACTGAATATAAATAAAAGATTTTCTTTTGCTATTTTTCAGTGTGCTACAGAAATAGAACAGAAGAAAAAAAATTCTTAATTTTAACATGGATGAAACAATGAAGAATCAGGGGAAAATACCGAGAAGTATACATACTAATAAATCAATAGAACAATGTCATAATAATAAAATGGGTATTGGAAATACATGAGAAAATAATTCAATATGTAAAATAATGAAACATTTAGTTCATTTTTATTTTTGTCATACTCAGAAGGCAAGAATTATTCAGACTCAATTGATTGCTATTTTGATGGATTATATCTTACAATTAACAAATAAAGTGAATAACAAAAATATGCTATTTTCATTTAGGAAATAAAACTGAGGCTATAGAAAACTACAACAACCTGAGTGTATACTGGAAACACAAAAATTGTGGAAATCTGTCACTTTATTAAAGTAATAGAATAGATACCAAGATGATAATATTGGTCATATTGATCAAAGTGAATAATTATCACTCACAGAAATACTTTGTGTGCAATTCACTTTAAATCATTTCTTTTGAGTGCTAATTTAACTCAATTATTTTTCCTACCCTTAACTCATGTGTTGTCTACTGCACATAGCATTGTAATCCAATGTTTTATTAAATATTGTATTATCATTTATTACACTTTAGTCAATATGTACCCTTGCTATGTCTCCCTCCCTCATCTACTCCCAACCCCAACCTCCCTCTCTCTTCTCCTCCTATGCCCCTCCCCTAGTCCACTGATAGGTGAGATCTTCTGCCCCTTCTATTTGACCCTAGCCTTTCTGGTCTCAGTGCAGGTAATGTTATGAAAGACAGAGGAGATAGAAAGACGTGGAGGGGACAGGAGCTCCAAAAGGAGACCAACAGAGAGAGAAAAAAAGAGTTCTGGGGCACCTGCAGAGACTGAAACCCTAGCCAAGGACAATTCATGGAAAGGACCTAAAACCCCAGCTCAGATGTAGGCCATAGACTCAGTCTCCTTGTGGGTTCCCTTGTAAGGGGAACAGGGACTGTCTCTGACATGAACTCAGTGGCTGGCTCTTTGGTCACCTCCCCCTGAGGGGAGAGCAGCCTTACTTGGCCACAGAGGAAGACAATGCAGTCAGTCCTGTTGAGACCTGGTAGGCTAGGGTCAGATGGAAGGGATGGAAGACCACTCCGATAAATGGACTGGGGGAGGGGCAAGGGAGGAGAAGTGGAAGGGAGTACAGGATTGGGAGGGGGAAAAAGAAGGGGCTGTATATGGCTTACAAAGTGAATAAATTGTAATTAATAATAAAAATAAAATATAAAAGAACATTGTAGAAACCTAAAAAAAGACTCTATTGCTGTGGAGCTTGTAGTGGAGGGATTCTGGATAAAACTGTGGCTTTCACCATTCTACTTCTGAAGACAGAATCTGCTTTCTTCCTCCATGTCTTGGGCAAGAACTGTGAGATAAACTTTCTCAGATGTTTGAACTTGTCCACATCTTGTATTTTTAATAATACTAATTTTTGTACTGTGAGATGAACACTCTCAAATGTTGTACATTTTCTACATGCTATTTTCAATAATAATAATTTCAAGAAATGTGACTAGTGAGACTGGAATATTTAAATTTAAATGTTTAATTTAAACATACATAGATATGCATGAATAGAAGCTTGGGTACAACAATCAAACCAGCATGAAATCTACTATAATTATTAAATGTGCATTAAATAGTATATCTCTTTGCATAAAAAAGTACATAATATAAATTTGATGGTTCTGATAATGACTTTTAGATAGAAATTAAATTTGTAAAAATTAATAAAACATTTTTATGTAAAGTTATATACTTAATCAAGTTCTGTGCCTTAAGAAAATATTATTTGGAGTGCCTAAAGAAAGCCTGTAGACCTAATGAGACCTGATAGACTAGGATCAGATGGAAGGGGAGGAGATCCTCCACTATCAGTGGACTGGAGAAGGAGCATGGAAGGAGATGAGGGTGGGAGGGGTTGGGAGGTGAAGAGGTAGGGCTACAGCTGGGATACAAAGTGAATAAATTGTAATAAATAAAAAATATATTAAAAAAAGAAAACCTGTAGACTTATATTTTTATTATTTTTTTATTTTTTTCTTTATCAATTACACTTTACTCACTTTGTATCTCCCCCATGGTTCCCTTCCTCCTCCCGTTCCAATCCCTCCCTTCCTCCACCCTCTGCATGCATGCCCCTCCTCAAGTCCACTGATAGGGGAGGACTTCTTTTTCTTCCTTCTGATCCTAATCAATTAGGTCTCATCAGGAGTGGCTGCCTTGTTCTCTTCTGTGGCCTGGTAATGCTGCTTCCCCCACAGGGGGAGGTAATTAAAGAGCAGGCCAATCAGTTCATGTCAGAGACAGTCCCTGTTCCTATCACAATGGAACCCACTTGGATACGGAACTGCCATGGGCTACATCTGTGCAGGGGTCTTAGGCTATCTCCATGCATAGTCCTTGGTTGGAATAGCAGTCTCAGGAAAGACCCCTGTGCTCAGATTTTTTTGGTTCTGTTGCTCTCCTTGTGGAGTTCCTGTCCTCTCCAGATCTTATTGTTTCCCACTTCTTTCCTAGAAATCTTAGGAAAGACTTATATTTTTTAAATTCTTTATTAATTATACTTCATTCATTTTGCATCCCCTGTGTGGTTCTCTCCCTCCTCCCATTCCAATCCTTCCCTTCCTCCCCCCTTTTCACACATGCCCCTCTCCAAGTCCATTGATAGGGGAGGTCTTCTTTTCCTTCCTTCTGATCCTAGTCAATTAGGTCTCATCAGGTGTGCCTGCATTATCTTCTTCTTTGGCCTGGCAATGCTGCTTCCTCCTCAGGGGGAGGTAAAGAATTTACCTTCTTCTCAGCACCTCATGGAACCTTCTCCAAAATAGACCATATAGTTGGTCACAAAGCAAGACTCAACAGATACAAGAAGATTGAAATAATTTTTTGTATCCTATCTGATCACCATGGACTAAAGCTGGACCTCAATGACAAAAAAAGCAAAAGGCCTACACACACATGGAAACTGAACAACTTGCTACTAAATGGCAGCTGGGTCAGAGAAGAAATAAAGAAAGAAATTAAAGTCTTCCTAGAATTCAATGAAAATGAAGTCACAACATACCCAAACTTATGTGACACAATGAAAGCAGTGCTCAGAGGAAAGTTCGTAGCACTAAGTGCCTTCAAGAAGAAATTCGAAACTTCTTATATAAGCAACTTAATGCCTCACTTAAAAGTCCTAGTAAAAATAGAAACAGACACCCCAAAGAGAAGTAGATGACTGGAAATAATCAAACTCAGGGCAGAAATCAATAAATTAGAAACAAATAAAACAATTCAAAGAATCAATGAAACCAAGAGCTGGTTCTTTGAGAAAATCAATAAGATAGATAAACCCTTAGCCAAACTAACTAAAAGGCAGAGAGACACTATCCAAATCAACAAAATCAGAAACAAAAAGGATATAACCATAGACACTGAAAAAATCCAAACAATAATTAGGTCTTATATTTGTTTTATGGAAAATGAGACTTGCCACTGCTCGCCAGCTTTTCTATTTTGGACAGCATTACCATCCCTTGATTTTGCAGATAGAGTATGTGCTGTAAATTAAACCAATTTTTCTCAGTAACTAAGCTAACATGATCGGTTTGCAGCTTTGCCATGATCAACAGGTAACTGTCTTCTAGCCACCAAATACAGCTAATCTTCTTGGTTGATAACTATTTAGCCCTTCATCTAAGGGAGGTCTGGACTGAGATTCTAGGGCAAGCTCTTTTTCAAGGTCATCCTTTCTTTAAAAAAGTCTGTAACAATTATCTGTATTGGAAGCAAGGCAATTTTAAAGGACAAGAGTACCTTCAACTTGCTCTTGAGTGATTTTAAAAGCAGAGGTGAAAGGGATGCAGCCAATGTTCAGTCACTGGCCCAGAGTAGTCAGTCCTTCTGTCAACTTAGTTATGATATGCCCAACTTATAAGCCCTTGTCATCACCTTTCTTCTTACTCAAGACTTGAGAGGACATTTAACCATTACTTTTAACACAGCCTCCCTTGTTACTGTAACATATGTAAAGAACTTGCAGTTTTCATCATGACCCCCTTTCCCTTGCTACCTAGAGAGCTGTTTCCTGTGTTCTGATTACCAGTTGTGTGTAGTATGTATTACCATGAAGAGTCATTTTTTTTCTGAAGCATCTATGCTTTCATATGTTGCAGTTATATTGAGTACACAAGTAAAAGCTATGGGACTTCAAGCCTACACAAAATTCTACAAGCAACTAAGTAATTCAGAGAGTGAAAGTGTTACTTAAAGAAGAACATACTAACTGGTTTTCTAATGCCAATTAGATGTTTACTCCAGAAACATCCATACCAGTAACACACACATTGAGATTGTTATATTTATATATTTGAGAATATATATGTACAACTATTTACAAATGTATGTATAGGTAGCATATATACAGCAAAAATTAATAAAAAATAGATGCTTTGAAATTGAAAAAAACAGAGATTATATGGGAGAGTTTGGAAGGAGAATAAAAAATAGAAAATTATGTAAATATATTATATTCTCAAAAATTTAAAGTAGAACTACTTGAAATATATTGACTTTTATATAATATCATAATTTCTCCATGATAGACCAGCACCATTTGTTGAAGATATTATTTTATTCCATTGTATGGTTTTGGCTTCTTTGTCAAAATCAAGTATCCATATATGGGTGTATTTCTGTGTCTTCAGTTCGATTCCATTGATCTACCTGTCTGTTTCTATGTCAATACCATCAGTTTTTCTTACTGTTGTTCTATAGTACAGCTTGAGATCAGGGATGGAGATACCTCCTGAAGTTATTTTATTGTTCAAGATTGTTTTGGCTATTCTAGGGTTCTTTCCTTTTTCCATATGAAACTGAGAGTTGTTCTTTCAAGTTCTGTAAAGAATTGTGTTGGTATTTTGTTGGGAATTGTAGATTGCTTTTGGTAGGATCACCATTTTCTCTTTAGACCTTATAAATCTTTTGCCTGTTTTTTGTTTTTTGTTTTTTTTTGTTTGTTTGTTTGTTTTGTTTGTTTTTTGTTTTTTGTTTTTTTTTGTTTTTTTTTTCTGGAAGAGTGAGAGAAAGGAATGTTAAATAACATCATCAATTTTACTGCTGTGTGAAAAACCAGCCCTTGAATAAAGCAGCAAAGCTGAGGGTGTTTCACAGATACTGAGTGGTCATTGGTTCTACAACAATCCAGGCTCTGCAGTCATTAATAAGATGGAAAAGACTGTTTCAGTGGAGTCTGTGCTTTGGGTGAGTTTCAAGTTAAGTGAATTTTATTTAGTCATTTGTCAACATAAGCTAGTTTCTGTGCTTCACAACAAAATTACATTAAAAATGACATAATGAAGATATAGATAGTAAACAAAGCAGTCAGTGAGATGTGTTCTCCAATTTATTCTTTGGAATTGGAAAACTTTAAATAGTTTTGTGGGTAAATAAATATTATCACATGAATAAAACCACAACCTTGTCGGATTAAAAAAAAAATGAACAAATGTTTATCTAAAAACTACTGTAAGAAAAACTTAGTCTTATAATCTGTAGATTTTAAATCATTTTGTCTTTAAGCTGTATTGCAATTTTCAAAAGGGAATATCTTCAAAAGGGAATATCTTTGAAAGGTAAATATGAAATCTCTGAGATTCCAAATGATTGTAAATAGTCTTCATTACATCTGAACAGTTTCTGGCACATCTATGCTGTTTATCACACTTTCACAAAACAGTGCTTGCATTATGCAAAGAAGAAGAGCAATTGTGTATTCCTGCCAGGCTTGATGTCTCACCACTACCATTCAGAGAATGTTTACTGTATTTTTAAGATCCAACTTCCTTTCCTGATTCCTTCATAACACCTTCAGGAATCCATGTATGAGATCAACCTATCTGAATTATCATCTGTGCTTCTACAAAGAACTGGACTCTTGAATAAGTCAAAGACAGAACTTCAAATAGTACTTTCCCATTATACTAATTAACATCTTGTTTTTTAAATTGAATGTTGAAGAAAATCCAAGAAAGTGAGCAAGATACTAAGTCTAAGCATAACGTTGGTCTGAAATACAAATAAATATTAGCAGATGAACTATTGAGAAGGTTCTAATATATTTTAGCTAAAAATTATGGGACTCAATTTGAACTGAAAAAAATTAATTCTGATTTGTTAGAAATGTTAATCAGTTCAAATAAAAATTTACATATGAAAAGGAAAGGGAAAGATACCTAAAACAGGCTAGGAAATAAAGCACCAGACTAATAGAAATGAACTTCACATATGGCAGCCTTTGTCTCAGTAAAATAGGGTTGTGTGGCACAAAGACAGCCAATGCAAATAATCATAACACTGATATTGAATAGCCAAAGCAATCAGGGTCAGGTAGCCATTTTGGTAGAGACACTTATGTTGTTAATCTTTCAGAAACCCTTGATATGTAGACATGAGGCATACTTACCCTGACAAAATGTATGCATCCTGGCACGCCATCCTGTTTCAATGTCGGTCTATTATAGCTAGTAGAGACTGTAGGAGAGAAAAGCCTGGTGTTGCATTTGTTTGCTTTATCTGTCAGATATTGACATGATATGTTGAGAAATGCAGGCTTGTGTGTCTCTATATCTGTCATTGGTTTAATTAAACCTTTCTGAGAATGGGAGGAAAAAAGAAGATTTAAACTATATTGCCTCTTTTGAGTCTATGATTTATATAACAATCTATGCACTACTTATAAATACAGCACTTGTGGGAAGAAAAAAGAGGGATTGTCTTTATATAAAATTATAGCATTTTATCGGACATACAGTGAACATTCATGTAGTAAATTTGAAATACATAAATTTGGTTGAAGCAGTGTGTGCAAGGCTAAAGAAGAAAGACACAAGGCCACAAATACATGAGTCCTAATGACTGCTGAGTGCTAATTCATAAATGGGGCAATCCAAGATTTGGTGACTGTTGCAAAAAGAATGTGAGTGCTGGAAGACAGGAAGAAATAGAAAACACAATCTTCTATACATGACTAGCTTGGTACACCTGTGAACTCATAGCATCTTTGGCCACCTGCATATGACTGTATCCAACAATGGGCTTTATAAGTTTTAAAGCCCCAACCTTCCCAGAGATGCATAAACATTTAAATGCTTGAAGGATGAAGAATACTCATATTCCTCAGTGTTTTGGTTCATTGCTGACATTTAAGGAAATAACTCCCAACTTGGGCTCATTCAGCAAGCAAAGTTAAATGCAGTAGGTCTATACCCACATAAAAACCTACTTGTTAAGGGGATCTTTTTGTGTGCTATGTAAAGGTTATATTTTTCAAATGCTGATTTCTGTGCCCACAGAGGCCAGAATTTAGTATTATTATTCTTTTGGTTACATCCTTCTAACACTTTCTGATTAGTTTAATAGAGAGCTTAGAGGATCCATGTAGCCACCTCATAGCCTCTCCCAGCTGGTTTCATCTAGGTTGAGCACTATAGACTCCTTGGAGCCTCTCCTGTTCCAGAGATGCCCCCCCCCCCGCCCCCCACGCACACTTATTTCTGGTCTTTCTCCTGTGCTGGCAGATAGGGAGCCTGAAGTTACCACCTCTTGTAGCCAGGGGGCACTGCCAGTAGGGGAGGGGAACACCAAAAGACCCATCAAACTATCAGCCCAAAATTTGTCTTGTCTACAAGTATTAAAGGAATAAAGTGGGAGCAGAGATTCAGGGAATTGTAAAATAATGACTAGCTCAACTTGAGACCCACTCCATGGGAGAGAGCCAAGCCCTTACATGTTAATAATACTCTGCTATGCTTGCAGAAAGGAGCCTAACATATCTGTCTTCTGAAAGACTTCAGCCAGTAGATGATGGAAAAAAATTCAGAGAACCACAGCCAAACAAAAGCAGAGCTCTAGGAGTTTTGTGGAAGAATGGGAGGAAGGACTGAGAGAGCCAGAGGGATCAAGATCACTACAACAAGATCTACAGAGTTAACTAACCTGGGCCCATTGGTGCTTACAGAGACTGAAGTGTCAACCAAGAAATATGAAAGGGCTCAACCTATGTCCCTTATCCATATGTAGCCGATGAGCCACGTGGTCATCATATGGGTCCCCAAACAATGGGATTATTGTCTATCTCTGCCTCTTTGCTTGCCTTTGGAGCCCTTCCTGCTAGCTAGGCTGCCTTTCTGGCCTCAGTGGGAGAGGATGTGCTTAATCCTGCTCAGAGTTGATGTGTTAGGATGGGTTACTACCTATGGGGCCTCCCCTTCCCTAAGAAGAAGAGGAGAAGTTAAATTAAAGGGTAGGGAGGTGTAAGGGAGGTACTGTAAAGAGAGGATCTAGGGGATCAGCATCAGGCTGTAAAGTGATTAAATGAATAAATAAAAGAAGAAAAAGAGCTGAACAGGCTATGGAAAAGGCAGGACTTCTGAGCAGAGGCAAGAACTCCAGCAGAGGAAGAAACAATGCCAAGCTAAGATTAAGAGGTGCAGCAGAATATAGATTAGTATGAATAGAACAATTCAAGATAAGAGATAGTTGGGTGCAAGCATAAGCTAATGCTAAGCTCTCATAATAAATATAAAAATTCTCTGTGTCATTACCGGGAGCCAATAGCCAAACAATATCCTGTTATAATTGACACCTCTAAGTCCTTAGAAAACTTAAAACATAGAGGGGCTTGGGATAAAGAATTTGTTAGATAAGTAAAATTATGAGAAACAAAAATTGAAGAGCATTTTGACAAAGAACACTGTGGTTGGTGTGTATGTGTGTGTGTGTGTGTGTGTGTGTATGTATGTGTGTCTCTATGTATGTATGCATGTACGTGTTTATAAAACAATTAAAATTTTTGAAAGAAAAATTTTCTTTATGAAGAAATATTGGAAAGTCACGACTATAGTAAACAAACACTAGGAACAAATGTTAATGTTTTTCTTCATTTAAAAAATTTCTTCTTTGGATGCCCATAGGCTGCTCAGGTTCCAAGTGTGTTCCCTATTAATAGGATAAGGTGTTGACTCTGACATGAACTCAATGGCCAGCTCTTTGTTCATTTCTCCCTGGGGGATGCAGCCTTGCTAGGCTACAGAAGAAGATGATACTGCCAGTCTTGATGAGACCTGATTGGCTAAGATTAGATGGAATATGGAAGTAGGTCCTCCCCTCTCACTGGACTAGGGAAAGAGCTTAGGGGGAGAAGAGGGAGAGAGGGTGGGGCTAGAAGGAGGTGAGGGAGGGGGCTACAGCCAGGATGCAAAGTGAATAAATTGCAATAACATAAGAAGCCCCCAATTATTAAATACATATATACATATATAAAAACATAAATGAAAAGAAGCACAGATAAATAAATAAGTAGATAGATGAATAGGCAAATAAATAAAATCAGTCATCCTTGAATAAAAAAAGAAATCAGTTATTCAGATAAATGACATTTTTTTATGTTAATCACAGGTTATTTACTTGTATCCCAGGTGTAGCCCCCTCCTTTTTTCCCTCCCAAACCCCCCCTCTCTCCCTCATCAACTCTTTGCCTCTTTCCAAGACCACTTATAGGGGAGGACCTCCTCCACTTCCATCTGACCATAGCTTATCAGGTATCTTCAGGATTGGCAGCAATGTCCTCCTCTATGGACTAGCAAGGCTGCTCCTCCCTTCCGGTGTGTGTGTGGGGGAGGAGGTCAAAGAGACAGCCATTGAGTTCATTCCAAAAATGGTCCTTGATCCCCTTACTAGGATACCCAATTGGATACTGAGTTACCATGGGCTACATCTGAGTAGGTATTCTAGGTTATATCCATACATGGTCCTTGGTTGGAGAAACAGTCTCATAAAAGACCTCTGTGCCCTAATATATTTTCTCTTTGTGGAGCTCATGTCTTCTCTAGGTCATACTAACTCCCCTTTCTTTCATATGATTCCCTGCACTCTGCCCAAGGTTTGGTTATGAGTCTCAGTATTTGATACACTGCTAGGTAGAGTCTTTCAGAGGCCCTCTCTAGTAGGCTCCTGTCCTGTTACTTGTTTTCTCCTATTTCCAATGTCCATCCCATTTGTCTTTCTAAGTGAAGATTGATCATCTTATCGTGGGTTCTCTTTCTTGTTTATCTTATTTAGGTGTACAGATTTTAGTGTGTTTATCCTTTCTTATAGGTTTAGTACCCACTTATAAGTAAGTACATACTGTATGCGTCTTTCTGCTCCTGAGATACCTCACTCAGGATGATCTTTTCTAGATCAATCTAGTTGCCTACAAATTTCATGATTTCCTTTCTTTTTTTTTTTTTTTTTTAATGCTGAGTAGCATTCCATTGTGTAAAAGCACCACAATTTCTGTATCCATTCCTCTATTGATGGAAATCTGGATTGTTTCTGGTTCTGGCTATTATGAATAAAGCTGCTACAAACATGTTTAAGCAAATGTCTTTGTTTTGTACTTGAGCCACTTTTGGATATATGTCTAGGAGTGGTATAGCTGGATCTTGAGGAAGCACTATTCTTAATTGTCTTGGAAAGTGCCAGATTGATTTCTAAAGTGATTGTACAAGTTTACATTCCCACAAGCAATGAAGGAGGGTTCCCTTTCCACCACAACCTCTCCAGCATGTGTTGTTATTTGAGTTTTTGATCTTAGCCATTCTGATGGGTATAAGGTGAAATCTCAGGGTCATTTTTATTTGCATCTCTCTGATGGCTAAAGACATTGAGCATCTCTTTAAGTGTTTCTCTGTCATTCTATATTCCTCTACAGAGAATTCTGTTTAGCTCCATAACCGACTTTTTAATTTATTAAATTTTAATTTTTTGATTTATTGCTTTTTAACTTCTTTAGTTCTTTATATATTCTGGATATCAGCCCTCTGTCAGATATAGGGTTGGTGAAGATCCTTTCCCAGTCTGTAGGCTGTTGTTTTGTTCTGACGATATGTTTTCTTTTAAAAAAATAATGGAGAGAATGATAGATATGTAGTAATAGCAGAATAAATGATGGTTTTGGGAATGGAACACTTGGATAGTACTTGCCAATTTAAATTCTTCATTTATGCACATATATTTTTGTTGTGAAACTGCCTGTCTTAAAGGCACGTCCTAAATGACGTGGCCATGGGCTGCTTGTACTCCACAATTTCTGTGAATATACCCAACATAAAATTATAAACGTAATTAAAATTCTATGGGTTTTTTGTTTGTTTGTTTGCTTGCTTGCATTTTTTCTTAAAAAAATAAATTGGTTGTGTGGTACTCAGAATGAATTTTGTACAAGACACTGTATCACAAGGTCAAATGGATGGATACAAATGCAAGGAATAAGTTGGTTCTGGTGGCTTTCAGGGTTTCTTTTCCTGTAATATTCTGTGGATGATACAGAACAATGGGAGAAAAAGAGCTCTGATCTCACAAGCATTGTGAGGCCTGTCCAGCAGGATATGGAACCTCAGGGTGACTTGGCAGCATAAGAGTGTCACCAAAATTTCCCGGTTTTCTGTCTAGAGTTCTGTCTACACAGTCACATGCAACATTACTTTGTTAAATCGTTTTATCAGAGGAAAAAAAATCTGCTTTATTTCCTTCGAACCTTCCTTTCTTGTTTCTCTCTTTCTTTATGCTGCAAAATTAGTGATACAAAGGTCTACATAGGGTTTCGCTTAAGATTTCTTGAATGTTTAGCTTCTTTGGGACAGATGACTATCCTATATTATAGATAATAGCCGCTTACAAGTGAGTATATGCCAGGCCTGTCTTTCTGTTTCTGGGTTTTCTCACTCAGGATTATCTCTTCTAATTCTATCCATTTGCCTGAAAATTTCATGATCCTTGTTTTTACTAGCTCCGTAGTATTCCATTGTGTAGATGATGACAGTAGTGGAGAACTCCCCCTTTCATTGGCCTAGGGTAAGGGAATGGGGAAAGAGGGAGAGAAGGTGGGACTGAGGAGAGTTGAGGAAGGGTGCTTCAATAAGGATATATATTGAATAAATTGTAAAAGAAAATTAAAATTAAGAAAAGAAAAAAGATTTCTTGAATGTATTATCTGTAATCTATCAAAGTATCTTATTGTACGTTTCTTTGTATAAACAAATTTTGAATAAAAAATAATGAGAAGAAAAGTTTGTGTACAATTTTTAAATTCATAAAATGAAATAAATGATTAAATCTGAAAATTAAGTCTTGAAGTTGCCAGAGGGAATACATGAACCAAATCTGAATTCTGGGGGAAAAAAATAAGAGTCCCCATTGAGTTTCAACTGGGATTAAAGGAATAAAAATAATTAAATAAAAGTATAAAAAATTGGAAATAAAGGTGTTTAAAGGTATATGATCCCATTCATATATGATGGCCTTGCTTACAAACTATCTCCACACAAATATAAGATAAAATTCTAGAGAAAAAAAAAAACAAGTTTGATAGAAGTTTTGTTAACTCAAAAGTACAAGGGATGGTTGAAGGCCATATTACAAAATTGAAAATAAGAATGGGTATTCTCTTTATTCCTACAGTAAAAACACAATTAACTATCACCACAAATC
Organism: Psammomys obesus; assembly: GCF_907164565.1. Classification (NCBI taxonomy): domain Eukaryota; kingdom Metazoa; phylum Chordata; class Mammalia; order Rodentia; family Muridae; genus Psammomys; species Psammomys obesus. Next base: position 38,367,075 of record NW_026596073.1, on the reverse strand, counting down.
ATTTCAAAGGAGAGCTACTGGCTTATCTTCAAAGCAGGTGATGTGATAATTTTTCTTTCAGGTTCTTGATCATCCCAATATAAAAAGATAGAAATGTACTATGATTATATATTCATCTAATAAAGAACACATCTAAATTACCCAACTACTAAGGAACAAAGTAATCTATATGTAATATTTACTAAAAGATGTCTAAAAAGTCACAATATGAAACATAAAATCCACAGTGAATAAATGAAAATAAGAATTTTCAAGGATCCAAGTGGATCCTTGAAATATCTAAAGTATTCGACCTTAGATATTTTTAAAAATGGACTAGTGAGAGATTTGAATATTTAACTTCATAAATGAGCAATTACAAATAAGGATTAAAACACACCATTCAAAGTTTCAGAATGCTGCCTTGACTGAAACTGAGACCTGCAAAAACACGAATGGTGCATCACCTGCCTGCAATCCCTGCATCATAGCCTCATTTCTCTGTCAGTCTGTGTCCTCACCCAAAGTTTCCTGTGTCTGTTGTAAAAGAAATGCTTCTGCTCCTTAATAATAAAGACTTGCATGGCAGTCCTGATTTGACATGACTCAAGAGGGCAGTGGTAAAGGAGAATTACCTTAATAGGCAAAATGTCAGCCAGTGTTTAAGCCGTTTAATTTTATCTTTATGAAACTTAATGAGTGACTCAATACTGCTTCTTGCTCTTTAGATGAAAGCTTGGCTGGATCGTGAATAAGAAACATGATTAGACCTGGTGGAAATATAGTCTTTTATGTAAATAAACATTTTTTAAGGAAGTAGGATGAAGACAGTGATCTTTTATGTGAATGCTCACCAGAGAATGAAATCATCTGAAAACTTCTAACTATAGATAGTGGAACACACAATGCAGATAATTTAGTTTCCATGATTTTTTTGTAAAATCCCTATAAGTGATTTATTGAATACATTTCACAAGACTGAAGATAAAACATGGTCACAAACCCACACCAGTACATCCAGTCTCATCAAGACTATGTACTTCCTCTTTCACAGAGTCCTTTCAAGGCAGCCCCACCAGAGAGAAGTGATCAGAAGACATGCAACAGAGACCATGTCAGAGACAGCATCCCTTTCTGGGAGACCCACATGAAGGCTCAGCCACCAATTGTGTATACATATCTGTAGAGAGTCTTTGTATAGTTCATGGTCCTTGGTTGGTGCTTCAGTCTCCTCAAGCTCTTCTGAGTCCAGATTACTCTTCTGGTGGAGCTCCTGTCCCCTCTGGGTTCTTCTATCCTTCCCCTCACTCTTCTGTAAGACTCCCTAAGCTCCGCCCATTGTTTGGCTGAGAGTCTGTTTCTGTTTCCATCCTTTGCTGGGTGGAACCTCTCAGAGCACTGAATGCTGGGCTCTGGTCTGCAAACCCTGTAGAGTATCATCAATAGAGTCAGTGTTTTGCTCTCTCCCATGGCGTGGGTCTCAGGTTGAGCTAGGCATTGGTTGCACATTCCCTCAAGCCCCGTAGGGCAGAGAGTGAGGGAAAAATCTATTTTCAATAAGAGAAAATGAAATGTTCCACATATCCAACTGAGCAAGATGAGTAGCAGACTAGACACTTCAGGAATGGGTCGCCTCAGCAGATTATTAGCCACGTACACCAGAGTTACTTGCTCAATGCAAAGATGCCAATTCCCAGGGCTATGTGGAAATATCTAGCCAGCTTGCATATCTGAATCAGAATAAAGACTTTCACATGTAACTTCTCAGGGCTTGATGTGTCATTTTAATTTTGGATGTTAAAGAAATATTGAAAAAAATAAATAAAAATACAAATATAATTTAATAGCCCAGTTTTCATATTGGAGCACATTGACAAAATGTGTATCTTGTAAGGCATTAGTTTGTTTTTCTACACCAAACTTATGTAATATGAAAAAAAAAACATATTTCCACTTCAATCCTACCTTAAAAATAAAAGTGAAAAAGACTAAAACAAATAAAAAATAATAATAGAATACCAAGAATTGGGATCCTGTTAGCATTATTCAAGGCTAGAGGACAGTGATTGACCTGGAATGACTGCTGTGCAATATGCAAAACCAACCAGCAGGGAACAGACTCCAGCATAACCAAAAGCAGTGGATTGCCTCTGTCTTGGAGCCTTCAGAGCAGAAAGATAGTACAAGGAGCTCATTATTACAATCCATTATCGTAATGACATTCAGCTCAGCCTGAACACAGGGCTAATACAGATGTACGTCCCTAGCATAAATAGTTACACAGAACTCTGGTAATTCTTTTTAAGCAGATCTGTAACAAGAATTTTCTTGTTCTAGTTCCTGCAAAGCAAAAAAGAAAACACAAAGCAAGCCAATTGAGAGTAATTCAGCTATAAGACACACACACACACACACACACACACACACACACACACACACACACTAAAAAGTTATAAATAAACCTTTGACAAGAGAAAAAAAAGAAATTAATAATCTCAAATTTTAATCCTCTTATAAAAATTGTATATGAGTCCAATTTCTATAAAGAGATATTTACAAATATGTATATAAATCATGAAAACATCTGTGACCAAAAATTTTTTAAACATATATTTTACTTATGAAGTTTTACATGGATAAGATGACTTTTACCTGACTAAGTAAATTATTTACAGGGATATCGTAAAAAATATCGTAGGAAAGAATACCTAACATTTATATCTATAATGCCTATAAAGACAATCAGATACAGTAGTGCCTTATTTGTTTGTAAATAAAAAAGTGTCAGGTTTTCTTCTAATCTTTATTTTAGTTTTAGATATGCATCTATCTGCAGGTTGTGTGTGAATAAAAGCATGTACCCAGAACTGCCAGAGAGAGACATAAATCTCTTGAAATGGAGATTCCTGGAAGTTTTGAGTTACTGGGAGTAAGTTCTGGGAACCAAACTCAGGTCCTCTGCAAGAGCTGTACATAATATTCAGTTCTATTGAGCTTTCTCCATACTTCCTGTTTAGGTTTTTACTAAATCCTGAAGAAGACTCTTTTGGTGTAATTAGAAAATAAACAAAAAGCTGCCAGGGAACCACAAGCTTAGTGTAAACATTTGAATAAATACACAAATAACTCATACTGGTTTATATAGTTAGAAAGCTATCATAGTAAGATTGTAAAACATTCACTGCATTGTCTTCAATGCAAGACTAAGAAATAGTCACAATAAGCATTGTCTTTAGTGTAAGGCTTAAAGCAATAGTTATAGTGGGCTTATGAACTTCTAAAATACTGTAAATCTTCTCTGCCAATGTATTAGTGAACTGAGTAGAAAGTTATTTGAAAGCATACCTGGGGTTACAGAGAACATTGAAAGAGAAAATACATACTATTTCCAGCAGTCTGTTTCAGCATATAAAACTTGGAGAAAATTATTTAGGAGTCTAAATGGGCATGGAGGAAGGTAACTTCAGAAGAGGGTATATCACTAAATATACTTCTATATTAAGAGAAAAGAGGACTAGGTATGGATTCTGAAAAGTACTATCTTGAAAACTTTTCAAAAACAGGCAAAGAGTTGATCTATTATACATCATCTGATCATCAGTTGAGGAATTAAACTCTTCTTTCCCATAGGCAATAAAAGTACCTTCCAAAAATAATTACCAAAAAAAAAAAAAAAAAAAAAAAAACCCAAAACAAAAACAGAGGAAAGATGCAATTTACTATTGCTGTAACTGGATGCCCTACACCAGACACTTATGAACACTTAACAAAGCAATTGGCATATTAGCTTAGTGTTTCAAGACTCAAAGTACAAGGTGGGGCAGATTTCTACCCTCAGCCTCTAGATAACTCACACCTGGATATCTAAAAAGACAGAAGGGATTTCATGTGGATCTCCTATAAAAGGAGATGTTCCAGGGATGAATTTAATTAATGCAGAGTAGAATTAAAGCTTTTCAAACTCAGTATTCTAGCCTTAAAATCTCTTTCTCTGTTTTAAGTTTATTTTTTATTGTTTATTCACTTTAAAAAGCGATTGTAGTGACACCCTCGCCTCCTCACAGTCCCATCCTCCCTCCCATTCCCCCCCTTTTCCTCTCCCCAATTTCTCAGAAATGAGGAGACCTCCTACCCTACCATCTAACCTCAGCCTATCAAATCTCATCAGGACTACCTGCATCTTCTTCCTTTGTGGCCTGGCAATGCCACTCCAACACACTAGGGGTAAGTGACCAAAAAGCAGTTATTGTTATTTCTGAGAGAGCCCCTGCTCCTCTTACTAGGGTACCCACATGAAGACTGAGCTGCCTATCAGCCACATCCGAGCAGGGATTTTTGGTCCTATTCATGCATGCTCCTTGGCTGGTGCATCAGTCTCAGCAGGTCCCCCATGGGCCCCAGTTTGTTGGCTCTGTTGGAATCCTTGTGGAGCTACTGTCACCTCCTTGCCCTTCTATCCCATTATATTCCATAAGACTCCCTGCTCTCTGCCAAAAGTTTGATGATGTGACATCTGCTATGTTTGATGCTATGAGGCTTAGCCTCTACTTTGATCCCCTGTTAGGTGGAGCATTTCAGAGGACCTTCTATAGTAGGCTCCCATAGTGTTCCCTCTCTTCCTCTGTTCCCTTTTCTAGTGACTATCTTGTTTGTCATTCTGAATGAGATTTAAACATGCTCCCTATTGTCCTCCTTGTTGTTTAGCTTCTTTAGGACTATAGATTTTAGTCTGTTTATCCTATATTATATGCGTAATATCCACTTATAAGTGAGTGTATACCATATGTATCTTTCTGCTTCTGGGTTACCATACTCTGGATGATCTTTTCTAGGTCCATCTATTTGCCTGCAAATTTCATGATTTCCTTGTTTTTGTAAAGTAAAGAACACTGTCAACAGAACAAAACAACAGCCTACTGATTGGCAAAAGATCTTCACCAAACCTACATCTGACAGAGGGTTAATATCCAGAATGTATGAATAACTCAAGAAGTTAATCACCAACAAACCAAATAATCCAGTTAAAAATGGGATACAGATACATACGGTATATACTCATTCATATAGATATGTAATATAGGATAAACCTACTAAAATCTGTACACCTAAAGAAACTAATCAAGAGGAAGGACTCTTGCTAAAATGCTTAATTCCTAGCCAGAAAGGCAAAGAGGCTGGACATCAGAAGAAGGAGAAAAGAGGGAACAAGTCAGGAGTCTGATACAGAGGACCTCTGAAAGACTCTGCCCTGCAGACTATCAATGCAGATGTTGAGACTTTGGGCAGAGTGCAGGGAATCTTAGGAAAGAAGTGGGAAACAGTAAGATCTGGAGAGGACAGGAACTCCACAAGAAGAGCAACAGAACCAAAAAATCTGAGCACAGGAGTCTTTCCTGAGACTGATACTTCAACCAAAGACTATGAATGGAGATAACCTAAGACCCCTGCACAAATGTAGCCCATGGCTGTTCAGTATCCAAGTGGGTTCCATTGTAATAGGAACAGGGACTGTCTCTGACATGAACTGATTGGCCTGCTCTTTACCTCCTCCTGAGAGGAAAGCAACATTACCAGGCCACAGAAGAAGACGATGCACTCCTGATGAGAGTGCATTGATCCTAATTGACTAGGATCAGAAGGAAGGAAAAGAAGTCCTCCCCTATCAGTGGACTTGGGGAGGGGCATGCATACAGAGGGTGGAGGAAGGGAGGGATTGGGACATGAGAAGGGAGGAAACCACAGAGGAGATACAAAGTAAATAAAGTGTAATTAATAAAGAATTTTAAAAAATGGGATACAGAGATAAACAGAAAATTCTCAAGGAATATGGAATGGCAGAGAAACACTTAAATAAATGCTCGCCATGCTAATCTTCTCTGTATCGTTCCAATTTTAGTATATGTGCTGCCGAAGCGAGCACACTAAAATCTGTGCATCTAAAGAAACTAAGCAAGATAGAGGACCCTAACTAAAATGTCAATCCCCTTCCTGAAAGACAAAGAGGATGGACATCAGAAGAAGAAGAAAACAGGAAACAACCTAGGAACCATCTACAGAGGGCCTCTGAAAGCCTCTGCCATGCAGACTATCAAAGCAGATGCTGAGCTTGATGGCCAACGGTTGGGCAGAGTGAATGGAATTTTATGTAAGAAGTGGGAAATAGTAAGAGCTGGAGAGGACAGGGTCTCCACAAGGAGAACAACAGAACAAGATAATTTGAACACAGGGAACTTCCCAGAGACTCATACTCCAACCAAGGACTATTCATGGAGATAACCTAGAACCCCTGCACAGATGTAGCCCATGGCAGTTCAGTGTCCAAGTGTGTTACACAGTAATGGGAAGAGGGACTGCCTCTGACATAATCTGATTGGCCTGCTCTTTGATCACCTCCCCCTGAGGGGGGAGCAGCCTTACCAGGCCACAGTAGAGGACAATGCAGCCACTTTTGATGAGAACTGATAGACTAAGATCAGAAAGGAGAGGAGAACCTCCCCTATCAGTGGACTTGGGGAGTGGCATGCATGCAGAAAGGGAAGGGAGGGTGGGATCGGCAGGGGAGGAGGGAGGGGCTTATGGGGGGATACAAAATGAATAAAGTGTAATTAATCAAAAAATTTAAATAAATAAATAAATAAATGCTCGCTGTCTTTAGTCATCAGGGAAATGCAAATCAAAGTGACCCTGAGATTCTGCCTTCCACCCATAGAATTGGTAAGATCAAAAACTCAAGGCACAACACATGCTGGACCAGAAATGACACCATAAGGCTCTACTATAAGATTTTAATCTTCAAGATATGCTATGCAAAAGTGGAAAAGCTTTAAGATATAGGAAGAGGACAGGAAATTTTCCCTTGTAGGGATTAGTGGTATAAGTTTTCTTTTTTCTCTTGATTTACCAGCCACAGTGTGAATGTTTCTATACACTGTAAACACTGGCTGTCATACTCTGATCCCCCATTCTGCTCAGAGTCCAAAATGCAATTGGTCTACGCTACATAGACTGTGTTATGTCAAAGTCTAAGCAAAGATAAACATTTACAAACAAATTAAAGATAAAACAGAGGTCCCAGATAGCAAAAGATGCCAGGAAAAGGGACCGCCTCCTTATGTCAACTGCTCAAGTCAGGGCCATGTAGGCTGCAGTTAGCAAAGTGATGGGGAAAGGATGAGTGAGGACTCATTAGTCAATGTCCGACCTCTGAACCCTAAATGGAGACTGGGGGATTTGATTATTGTCTGTTCTGATTTTCAGTCTTGCTTTGATAATGTTCTATTTTCTTCTGTTTTATATTTCTGTCATTTAGAATGGAAATATGTACCTGCTGTCATTGTAAGTAGACCTACATAGCTTTCTTTAAAGTTTCACAACAACTTGAAGCAAAGTTCACCTGAGAATTAGAGGCAGTGTTAATGGGCTGAAGGTTTTTGGGGTAGACAACATCCAGCTTGTTCTGTACGAGGACCATGTGCCTTTCTCCTGTACGAGTTGGTTTATCTCAGCTGTCTGATATAGTAATGGAAAGCTGGCTTATACAATAGGTTGCTATGTTATTACAGTAATAGTTATTTGGCTTTCAATGATCTTTGAAAATGCATCAATTCCCTATTGATTTTTATGACTTTTTTCATACTGTTTCACCATGCATATGATCAATTTTGCATTCCCTGAATCCTCTTTGTATTTTCTGTATTGTCCATATCCTCTTGTCTATGAAACACTGAAGGTAAAATTTACTGATTTTATAATATTCCTTTGTACGTTATTTTTCCTGCTTGGTTAGCATTCTTAGTCATTTCCTCATATCATTTTATTGGATTTTACTTAGTAATTTTGTTTGTTTTTAAACTTACATCAATTATGGAGTACCAGAGGATAAAATTTATACAACATGTAGCATTTTTCATTAAGAGAACAGCTACATTTCTTGGTTTATTTAGGGGCTTTTCATATCTTTCAGTAATTTTCTTCATAAATGTCTTAGATACCTTTTATTAAATCCATTATTTGATAACCTACAATTCTTGCTGTTATTGCAGAGGAGCATGTTTTATTATTACCTTTTACAATCAGCTGTTGCTTGTGTATATATGGTATTGATTTCTGGATCTTGTTCTTGTAGTTGGAAACTTCGCTATAATTTATGATTAATTCTTATTGCTTCCAGGTTTCATTAGATTATATATGTTGGCAATCATATCTTTAAAATAATAGCTTTTTTTTTAAAGGTGCAATATTTCTTTGACTTTTATTGGTTTCTTATATTCTCCAGTACCAGTAATTCAGTCAGTAATGAGAGTAATATTGTGTGTCCTTTTCTTGTTTATAACTTCACTGTGTTTCTCAAGTTTGGCTTTTACAAAGATATGTGTGCTGCAGTCCTTTATGATGAGGCAATTTTCCACAGTCAAAGGATTTCATGTCATTCATGAGTGCTGACATATATTAGTATCGGAAATCATTCAAAGGATTATGTTAGAGTTCTTGTAACTTAGTGTATCATGTTATGCAAATATGTTATCTGATGATAAGCTATTCTATTAGAAAATTATTTTTTTAATGCCAATCCTGTTTTGTCTGACAAAGTTTCAACAACAAGGGAGACATTCCTGTTCTTGTTCTACAATTGGTTTCCCATAGTGAGGGGAACAAGGACTATTTCTAACAGGAACTCAATGACTGGCTCTTTGGCCTCCCCACCCCCCAAGGGAGGAACAGTCCTGTTAGGCCTCAGAGGAGAGCTTTGCAGCCAGTCCTGAGGATACCTGATAAAACAGGATCAGATGAATGGGGAGGAGGTCCCCCCTATCAGTGGACTTGGCAAGGGGCATGGTGGAGAGGAGGGAGGGAGGGAGGGACTGGGAGGGAATGAGGGATTGGGACACGGCTGGGGTACAGAGTTAATAAAATGTAACTGATAAGAAAAAAAAAAAGAAAAAGAAAAAAAAAGAATAATGACTTGTAATAGCAATTTAAAATTATATTAGTTTTTTTAAAAACTGCTTTAAAAACTCTCTTCAGGAAGAATTTTTCCATATCAATTGCATAGTTCTACTTTAGATAAGTTTCTTGTTCATTTCATTCAGAATAAATTTTGATATTATTTTATTTGAAATTGTCATTTTATTTATTTTTACATTTTTATCTAAAATTTTAATAATTATTTTAGCTTTTTAATAGTAATTTTTAAGTCTATTATCTATCTCTATGATTATTCTTAAAGACTTAATTCAAATTTTTATCTCAATATTTCTTTTTTTCTTAACTGTGACCTATGGTTTTCTAGTCTTTCTAAAGAATACTTCTTGCTTTTTTATGATAGTAATCAAAGATACACTCAACTATAGAATAAGATCATATAAACCTACAGAAAAATGAAAATGAACATTTATCTATATAGCTCCTTTTATATACAATAAAGTTATTTATACTTGAATATTTATTAACTAAAATGTTCCTAAACTAATGGAAGAACATAGAAGATGTTCATTATTTAGTGCCAAAATATCTGATTACTTTCAAGCTATCTATTTATCCCAGAAATGTTACAATACTGAAGATACCAGGTAACTTTTCTTCTTAGTTATGTTTAAGGTTTTTAAAAATCAACTTGGCTTTGAGAAGAGATTTGTGAGTCGTGAGATTGGTGTATATGCTTCATACACACCATTAGAAAACAAAGAATACCAAGTTTGTCTTTCTCCTTCTGGGATACTTCACTCAGAATGATCTTTTCTAGATCCCACCACTTGCCTGCAAATTTCATGATTTCTTCCTTTTTGATTGCTGAGTAGTATTCCATTGTGTAAAAATACCACAGTTTCTGTATCCATTCCTCCGTTGATGGACATCTGGGTTGTTTCCAAGTTCTGGCTATTACAAATAAAGCTGCTATGAACATGGTTGAACAAATGTCCTTGTTGTGTACTTGAGCAAATTTTGGGTATATACCTAGGAGTGGTATAGCTGGGTCTTGAGGTAGCACTACTCCTAGTTGTCTGAGAAAGCGCCAGATTGACTTCCAGAGTGGTTGAACCAGTTTACATTCCCACCAGCAATGGAGGAGGGTTCCCTTTTCTCCACAACCTCTCCAGCATGTGCTATCACTTGAGTTTTTCATCTTGGCCATTCTGATGGGTGTAAGGTGATATCTCAGGGTCGTTTTGATTTGCATTTCCCTAATGGCTAATGAGGTTGAGCATTTCTTTAAGTGTTTCTCTGCCATTCGACGTTCCTCTTTCGAGAATTCTTATATAGACCTACAAGACATGATAAACATAATGAAATCTACACACCTAAAGAAGATAATCAAGAAAGTGGACACAGGCGAAGGTGATTAATCCTCATTTAGAAAGACAAATGGGATGTGCATTGAACTTATGATAGGAGTCTATCACAAAAGGCATCTGAAAGACTCTACCTAGCAGTGTTTCAAAGCAGACACTAAGACTCATAACCAAACCCTCGGCAGAGTGCAGGGAATCATATGAAAGAAGGGAAGTTAGTATGATATGGAAAGGATAGGAGCTCTACAAGGACCAAATATATCTGGGCACAGGGTCTTTTCTGAGACTGACACTCAACCAAGGACCATCTATGGATATAACCTAGAACTTCTGCTCGGATGTGGCCTGTGGTAGCTCAGTAACCAAGTAGTTTTCCAAAGTAAGGGGAACACGGACTATTTCTAATAGGATCTCAAGGGCAGGCTGTTTGACCCCCACCCCAGGGGAGGAGCAGTCTGTTAGGCCACAGAGGAGGACTTTGCAGCCAGCCCTGAAGATACCTGATAAAACAGGGTCAGATGAAAGGGGAGGAGGTCCTCCCCTATCAGGGGACTTGGAAAGGGGCAGGGAGGAGACCAGGGAGGGAGTGTGGGGTTGGGGAGGGAATGAGGGAGCGGGATACAGCTGGGACACAGAGTTAACAAAATGTAACTAAAAAGAAAAATAAAATAAAAAAAAAATAAATAAAAAAAAAAGAAAACAAAGAATAATAGTCATTATAGTAAAATTTTAGTAAACTGCAGTTTTTATTTTGCTTGACTCCTTTAGCCTTTTCTGTGTGGTCAGTGCATAGCACATCTGCTTTGCAGTGGACCTAATTATTTCTTATAGAGAATGCACTGGTATATTGGAAATTCAAAAGCCTATGCTTTCATTTCCAGTTTAAAATGTTATCTGGACAGAAGCCCTTGAAATAGTTACTTTCCCCTTTTCACTAAGGTAGTTAGGGGGGGACTTAAGAAAATGAAACTGCACAACACTGAGCAGGGACTCACTGTCAACAGATTGTCAAAGTTTGAGAGGAATTTCCATTAACTACAAGGCCAAGGGGAGTGGATTAAATACACAATCAGTAAGAAGCTGCTGTTGTGACTGCTGCCAGAATGTAGATAGGGTGACTTTTTTCCTCTCCCTTTCTCTAATCTTTGGATCAGAAACAAAATCTGTACCAAGCAGAAAATTGAATAAGCATCCTTCTAACTGCATGCTAGATAAAAAAGTGTTAGTTCTTGCGTCCACATGTCTTGACCATAATCCTGGGTTACATCTCTGTCCATTCAAATACTATGATTTTTTTAAATGGTAAAGGTAAAAAAAAATATAATACTGACAATTGCTTTAATGATAAGAATAAGATTTCCACAACTGGATCAAAAACTATGAGCAGAAAATAAGCTGCAGCAGATTTTGTTTCTTTGTGTTTTGTTGTTGTTGTTGTTGTTTTCATATTCCACATTAACAATTGGTGATTTGGGCTGGAGAGATGGTTCAGCTGTTAAAGGCTAGGCTCACAACCAAGAATATAAGAATTGGTGATTTAACAGCAAATGTTCAGTCATAAAACAAACTTTCCATTAATATTATACAGACAGAGAAGTTTAATTTTGGAATATGTATGTACAAATATAAAGGCATGTAATAACGATTAATAAATATAAAGCTATCAATTTAAAAATAAGGAGTATGTAGAAGGGTTTTCATGAAGAAAAGATAAATATATGTTGCAATTATATTATAATCTCAAAAAATAAAAGAAAAAGTTAAAAAAATCAACACATTGATTTATGTAGGGAAAGTATCAACAAATAAAACTCAGTAGATATGTGATAGATAGATATGGGAAATTAGACTCAGATCCACAAGTTATTGTCTCTTAATTCTGTGCAACAATAACCAAATTTGACCCAAATTAGATGAATTCTTTTCAGTGGCATAGAAACATAACTACTAATTAAAATATTACTTTCTATGCACATAAAAATATCTGTAGATTCCGTTTCCCACTCTCCTGTAATGCTTTCTTTATAATGCTGTAGCTATAAATATATATGTATGTTTGTATATATATAATTTCTCCATCTCTTAAAAGACAAGTCACTCTGCTTGTGTTACATACTCAGTGATTACAGGTGCCTCATCAGTTTTGGGTCACTTTTCTATTCAGAACATATGGAGTGATGTCTAAGACTTAATAAGGTGCTGAACAATATGTATACAATTGAATAGCAAAGAGGACTAATGAGCAAATTCAAAGAATTTACATGGAAATGTCTGACTTAAAGGATCTCTTTAACTAGAAGATAAAGTTATAGACATTACTATCACTGATATTTATTAAAGGAGAACAACTGATTGAAATTAATTGATTAAAATATGTCTAAGATGAAAGACAAATTTAAAAGAAAATCTGAAAGAGGTCAACATATTCATGAATAAACATAATTATTTCCTGAAAAACTTCAAACTCAGAAGTCACCTTACAGCTTTAATTTTTTTTTCCAGAGGTATAGTGTCTTTTCTACGTCTGTTCAAAGAGTTAAGTAAATATCAGTGTGATACAAATAAAACAAAACAAAACTATTCAAGAAGACTCTCATATTAAGAACAGTTAATGCGAAGAACAACATAAAAAAGTATCTTGATCCAAATAGACTTTCTTAGACAGATACTGTTGAAGTTGAAAATAGATTCTGGACTTCTGCGAAAAGATAGAGTTGCAGATACTTACAATGGATCTCCAGAAGAAATGGAAATGCTTGTCCAAATTTTGGATTTTTTAATGCACAGAAAAGAGAGGTCTTTAGTATCTTCAGGGAACACTTAAAATTTTTATTTGATAAAAAACTTCATTTGGTGTATGAAAGTTAGAAATAAGATTTATAACCTGGATAATTTTAATAGGTTTAATATATTAATTTATTTTATAATTTTAATGTATCTTTAAGATATCTGTAAGGAATCATTTTGAGCCAGATATACCAGAGTTCTTATATGCTATATTCATAGGAAACATAGTTGCAAATAAGATATACTATAAATCATAGAGGAGACGACCAAAGTAAGGAGTCTCTGGAAATTCAAAAGTTGTTAAAATGATATCCCATCTCAATTCACAGCATGCAATTTATTTGAGTTACCCTTATAAGATAATGAAATGTAGTAAAAGATTCCAGTGTTATCAACAATGATTTGGCAACTGGGCCAGAGACGAAATATTGGACAATGAAGAAAAAAATAGAAAGAACAGTACATAATTGAGAAGAGAAAACGTGAATATTGGATCAAAATTAAAGATGCATTCTCAAAGAATAGTGAGAAGTAAAAATTACTGCACAAAATAATGTGGTAACTTTACTAGTCTGAAAATAATGTGTAGGTAAACAATATTTGAGAAAAAGATGTTTTTAAATTGTATGGAATAATAACAAAAAATGGCTATTTCCTTGAAATGTTTGTTCTCTCACTTCTGCAACTAGGAGAAATGAAATTGCTTAGAACGGTGCTGTTTTTTACCATCAACATAAAATTAACATTATGTTGTTTACCTTAAATAAAAGCAGATTTCAAATGTCAATTTAACCTCAATAAAATAATGACAAATTTTCCCAAAGGGACTATATACTATTGTAATGAAAAACCTCTCTTAAATAAGTTGTCATGGTCTCTTATGACTGTTATTACAAATCACTAAGGATTGACTAGTTTACATGAATTCATTTCTCATAATTTTGGAAACTAAAAAGTCTAAGGTTAAAACAGCACCAGATTTGGTTCTCAGCTGGGACCCATGATTCATTGATGACCATCTTTTTCTCATAACTCACATGAATAAGTAAATAGGAGATTTCTCTGTAGCCGCAGTTTTAATGTTCTTAAGGAATTTGTCCTATTACCTGTTGCCCTCTCTAAGAGTCTTGTCTCCTAATTTCACCACTTTTATGACTAGAATTTCAAGTGGATTTTACAGAGACACACACCTTCAAAGTACAACATAGGCTCATTGAAAATAAATTAATATTTACAAAATTTTGAAAGGGAAACAGGTTTTCAAACATGAAAATTTTATTTTCGTGACTATTGTCATTGTGTGTACAATATTTTTTCTATATGTCCTTATTCAACAAGGAGGTATATATACAAACACATCATCCAGTGTTCTTGGTGGGGAGAAAAAGATAACCTTCAGAAGTTAAATCTGGAATTTTTCCCTGTTAGCTGACTTCTTGGGTAAGTTTAAGTATTTCTAGAAAGCTTAATATACATCATGCCTTTCTTCAATCCAACACTTTCTAGCTCTGATTTGTTTCCCAACCCATCAAAAACTTAGGAATTAAGTTCACTAGCTCTGAGAGGACCACAGCAGCTACATAAACCTGATTATGTAGTAATGGTCTGCTTCTTCTTGCACTATCAAAAATGAATGTTGCAAAAATGCCTGTTCTGTCAGATAGGCACTTTTGGATGTGAATGACCTCATTTAAAATTTAAGTGACACAAATGTCACCACACTGTAAGGGAAAATGAGTATTCATTTGTGAGTTCTGTGACAATAATGTGAGATTTTAATGTATAGGAACAAGTCTAAATATCAAGAAGTGTGGTCAAAAGATGCAAGTCAGACAGCTGCGGTGGTAGGAGCCATTAATCCCAGTTGTCTGGGAGGCAGAGGCAGGCAGATCTCTGTGAGGTCAAGGCCAGTCTTGTCTACAAAGCGAGTCCAGAACAGCCAAGACTATAGAAGAGAAACACTGTCTTTAAAAGCAAAACAAAACAAAACAAAACAAACAAAAACAGAAAAAGAAAGATTATTTCCAAATACAGAACATATTCATGGTAATAGCAACAAAATAGCAAAGGATAGAGGAGAGTGCAACACTAATCAATTACCATGACTGGTTAAGTAAAACTTATTCCTGTTAGAGAAAATATAAAACTTCTGAAAATGGGAAAGATAACCAGCCTAATTTCTGTTGGGTCAGCCAATACAATCTCAAATCTCACAGTATCATCTGCAGTTTGTGGAATATACAAGAACAGCAGGCTAGATTACACCCAATTTCAAAACTATTGTTTTACTGTAGAACTCCCTGTGAATTGAGAAATACATGTCTTGCATCACATTTTCAGTCCAAGAGGAAGAATAAATTTATCACATGCTAGATAATTTAATAACAGTGAATCATTAGCATCTCTGTAAATATTTAATCATTGGCTTGTTTGGGAAAATATCGTGAGTCAAATTACTGAATATCATACAGATGAATTGTAGATTTCCAAAACTGCAGTAGTATACATAGACCAGAAATGCCTTGGGAATTTTTTAGAATCTAAGCAGTTACATTTTTTTCCCCTGAAGTTTATATTAAGTATGCAATTATTAGGTCAAAAATATGTAAACATTTTTTGGCAGATGTTATTTACATATTGGCAGATGTTATTTTACTTCAGCTGGGCTGCATTGCGTATTCTCCTGCTCATGTTTCAGGTTAAGGAAATAATCTCTACTTAAATGGCCATTTTGTAACTAAAAAAGAATTAAAGACTGTTGTCCAGCATCTCCTTCTATACTTGATGGGTAGAGTCTTTCAGCAGTCCCCTGTAGAAAGCTCCTCTCCTCTTTGTCTTCTCATACTTCCGATGTTTATTCTGTTTGCCCTTCTGAGTGAGGTTTCAGACTCTTCTCTAGGGTCCTCTTTGTTGTTTAGCTTCTTTTGCACTGTAGATTTTAGTGTGTTTATCTTATATTATATGGCTAATTTCCACTTATAAGTGAGTATACACAGTACATGTCTTTTTGCTTCTGGGTTACCTCACTCAGGATGATCTTTTCTAGTCTCTTCCATTTACCTGTGAATTTAATGATTTCCTTGTTTTTAATTGTTGAGTGGTATCCATTGTGTAAAGGTATCACACTTTCTGTACCCATTCTTCAGCTGAGAGACATCTAAGTTGTTTCCAGATTCTGGCTATTATGAATAAAGCTCCTAAGAACATAGTTGAACAAATGTCCTTGTTGAATGGTGGGAATCTTTGGGTATATACCTAGGAGTGGTATTGCTGGATTTGAGGTAGCACTATTCCTAATCTTTTGAAAAAGCTCCTGATTGATTTCCAAAGTGGTTGTAAAAGGTTATATTCCCACAAGCAATGGAGAAGGGTTCCCCTTTCTCCAAAACCTCTCCAGTATGTCATCCCTTGAGTTTTTTATTTATTTTTTTTTTTATTTTAGCCATTCTGATTGGTGTAAGGTGGGATTGCAGGGTCTTTTTTATTTGTATTTCCTGCAAGACTTTACCCATAAGGGTATCAAAGGAGATGCTGAGCTTCATAGTCAAACTTTGGGGAGAGTACAGGGAATCTTATGGAAGAAGAGGGCTATCGAAAGACCTGGAAGGTACAGGAGCTCCACGAGGAGACCAACAGAACCAAAAAAAAAAAAAAAAAAAAAAAAAAAAAAAAAAAAAAAAAAAAAAAACTGGTCCCAGGGAAACATGCAGAGACTGATACTCCAACCAAGGGTCATTCATATAGAGTACCTAGACCCCCTGTTCAGATGAAGCACATAGGCTGCTCAGTTTCCAAGTAGATTCACTAGTAGGGGATCAGAGTTTGTCTCTCACATAAACTTAGTGGCTGCTCTTTGATCACCGCTCCCTGTGGGATGTAGCCATGCCAGGCAACAAAGGAAGATGATGCAGCCAGACCTGATGATATTGATAGGCTAGGGTCAGACAGAGGGAGAGGGGAGGAAGTCCTCCCCTATCAGTGGACTAGAGGACAGGCTTGGGAGAAGAAGAGGAAGGTGGGGAGAGGAAGGCTACAACTGGGATACAAAGTGAATAAATTGTAATAAATAAATAAATTTTTAAAAAGTAAAACAGGAAGTTGCTAATATTTTAGGTTTCAACATTTTTCTAAATGACATAAATTGTAAAAAAAAAAAGCAATATTCAAATTATCACTGTATAATAAATATTATGCAAAGTCTGAACAAAACTTGTGGTTACTTATGTTTTAGTTATTGTTTGAAATATAAATTTAGTATAGTATATTTAAGACGCATAACAAGTATAATAACAATATATTAACAAGTATAATAACAAGATAATAACAAGTATATTGAAAAAGACAAAATAAATGAAAGATTTGAATACTTATATAAAAGTAGAAAGATCGCTTTGAGTATTTATACATATATACAGAGGCATACATACTTAATATACCTAGGTTTAATTTCATTTCAATATTCCCCATGAATACAAAACATGTCAAAGAATGTACACTGGTAGAACAGCCATTTTCACTATGTTAGTCCTTCTGATCCATGAGTATGTGGTATCTTTCCATCTTCTGATATCTTCTTCAATTTGTTTCTTCATAGACTGGAAGGTTTTTTGTTTGTTTGTTTGTTTGTTTGTTTTTGTTTTTGTTTTTGTTTTTGTTTTCATACATGTCTTTCCCTTGCTTGGTACAGAGTTACACCAAGGTACTTTATGTTATTTGTGGCAATTGTGAAGGATGTTGTTTCTGTAATTTCTTTCTCAGCCTATTTGTCTTTTGTATACAGGAGGGCTTCTGATTTTTTTTCTTTTAATTAATTTTGTATCCAGCCACTTTGCAGAAGGTTTTATCAGCTGAAGAAGTTCTCTGGTAGAATTTTTTGGGGATCACTCATGTATACTATCATATCTGTGAAGAGTAATACTTTGATTTCTTCTTATCTGATTGTATCCCTTTGATCTCCTTTAGTTGTTTTATTGCTCTAGCTAGGGGAGGAATATCAAATGGCAGAGAAACACTCAACATCCTTAGTCATTCAAGAAATGCAAATAAAAACAACCCTGAGATTTCACCTCACACACATGAGAATGGCTAAGATCTAAAACTCAAGGGATGATGCATGCTGGAGAGGTTGTGGAGAAAGAGAAATCCTCCTCCATTGCCGGTGAGAATGTAACATTGTACAACCACTTTAAAAATAAATCTGATGCTTTCTCAGAAAATTAGGAATAGTGCTACTTCAAGATCCAGCTATACCACTCCTAGGCACATACACAAAAGATGCCCCATCATTCAATAAGGACATTTGTTCAACTATGTTCATAGTAGCTTATTTGTGATAGCCAGAATGTAGAAACAACCTAAATATCTCTCAAGCAAGAAATGGATATACAAATTGTGGTACATTTACACAATGGGACATTACTCAGCAATTAAAAACAAGGAAATCATGAAATTTGCAGGCAAATGGTGGGAACTAGAAAAGATCATCCCGAGTGAGGTATCCCAGAAGCAAAAAAACATATATGGTATATACTCACTTTAAAGTGATATTAGCCTTATAATATAGGATAAAATTCTAAAATGTATAGCTCTAAGAAGCTAAACAACAAGGAGGACCCTAGAGAAAATGATTAATCCTCATTCAGAAGGGTAAACAGGATAAACATCATAAGTAGGAGAAGATAAGGAAGAGGGCAGGAGCCTTCCTCAGAGGACCTCTGAAAGACTCTACCCACCAGGGTATTGAAGGAGATACTGAGACTCATAGCCAAACTTTGGGCAGAGTGCTGGAAACCTTATGGAAGAAAAGAGAGATAGAAAGTCCTGGACAGGACAGGAACTCCATAAGGAGACCAGCAGAGTCAAAACAAAAACAAACAAACAAACAAACAAACATAAAACAAAAACAAACCTGGACCCAAGGGAGCCTGCAGAGACCAATACTCCAACCAAGGACCTTGAATGAACCATAGACTCCCTGTTCAGAGGAAGCCCATAAGTTGCTCAGATTATGAATGGGTACTCTAGTAAGGGGTACAGGGGTTGTCGCTGACCTGAACTCAGTGTATGGCCTTTTGATCACCTCCCCCTTTGGGTGCAGCCTTGCCAGGCCACAAAAGAAGATGATGTAGCCAGCCTTGATGAGACCTGATAGGTTAAGGTCATATAGTAGGTGAGGAGGTCCTCCCTTATCAGGGGACTAGGGAAAGGGCATATGAGGTGAATAGGAAGGGTGGGTAGGACTGGGAGAAGACAAGGGAGTGGACTGCAGTGGGGATACATAGTGAATAATTTGAAATAAATAAATAAATAAATAGGTGTGCACTGCAAAATTTATTTTATTATTTTTAAAGAAATATTGAGTATTGAATCACTAGATTCTAAATATAATCCATTTACCAGTGGTTATTTTCTAATAAACAAAGGACAATTATTATACTGGTAATATGGAAGAAACAATGCACAAAATGGAATTATGGGTAAGATTTTTATTTTCAGACTACTAGATTTTCTGAGATTTAATTGTACATTGGAAGTATGCTAAAAACTGAGAAGCAATAGTTTTACAATACTTCGTATTCTTTCTGGACATACATTAAGATTATAGACACTCTCTTTTTTATTTTATTTTATTTTTTTATTATTAGTTACATTTTTATTAACTCTGTATCCTAGCTGTATCTGCTCCCTTATTCCCTCCCAAACCTTCCCTCCCCCCCACCACATCTCCTCCCTGCCCCTTTCCAAGTCCACTGATTGGGGAGGACCTCCTCCCATTTCATCTTATCCTGTTTTATCAGGTATCTTCAGAACTGGTTACTGCTCCTCCCTTGGGGGGTGGGGAGGTCAAAGAGCCTGCCATTGAGTTTCTGATAGACACTCTCTTTAATGTTTCTCAGTTTAAAACTACCTCAAAAAGCTAAAAATCTTTGCTTTCTTTCAGTGAGCTGGAAAACAAGAAATATTATCATTAACCTCATGTTTTGAGCACAAGGTAGAAAAAATAATAGACATAAATAACTTTGTAAATATTTTAGGATCCAAATTAATATATTTTTTATTACTTTATGACATGTTTTATATTTTAGAGATACTATTGCCTCCATTATTCATGCATATACACAAACATTTAGATTCTACAAATACAGATATCATGTGTGGGGCACATGATCCATGATACTGGGAGAACTTGGAGCAAGAGTGAGGTCAAGATGTGTTCAAGCCCCAAAAATGTCCTTTGGAGAGCAGCATAATTAAGGATTTCTCCTCCCTGTTCTGAATCTCCATGTCCCTGGTGCATATTGTCTTGGGACCTCCACCTCTGCCTCTCTCGAGGAACTCACGTAGCCTGGTGATCAGGTTTCAGGTTTTCTCATATGGACATGTCCAGCTAGTACCTGAAATTCTTCCCTGGGCAAATGAAGCATCCCAAAACCTCAGCCAATGATACATACCTCCAAAACCCCTACCCACTACTTCAAGGTTTATATAGCCCTTATTTCCCTTGATACAGAAAAGTTGTAATGCTGAAAGAGCTATGTCACTGAAAGGGCTACATCACTGAAACATTGAAAAGCCTCCCAGTGTTCCTTTCTGGCATTTACCGCAGGACTGAGATCCTGCTAATCCACTTCCATAAGCTTCATTCCTTCTAACGTCAATGAATATGGGTATCTGGACTCCCAAAAGCTAAAAGCAACCCCAGAACAACCTGTGTGTTAATGAATGCTGAAACTAAGAGACAATGTCAAGTAGCTCTGTAACTTGTCTTTCGTAGTGAAATTCACAATAGACAGGAAAGACTTTTGTTCTTTTTTTTCTATTTTATATCTTTTCTGTACATCCAATATAACGAGAATATCTTTGTAGCAATTAGCAATTTTAAATAATATGTTCATTCTATATGTGTTAAAATACTGGTATTTTTATAGCTGAGCTTGCTAGGATGCGGTCTCCAGAACTATAAAGTTGTTTAGTTTCTGCACTGTCAGTAATCACGCTTCTAACATGCTTAAACTAAAATGATCACGCTCTAAGTACTTCTTAGATGAATTACTTTTAAAGTAACCGAATCGCACACTTTTGAAATTTGAATGTTATGTCTTTCTTTTGTTTAAACTTATTTCTTTGAATATTTGAAAATTTTGAATTTTAAGCTTCTTTGTTTAAGCTATGCTGCAGTTATTGGTGAAACACCCGTATAATTCACATACTTACGTTACAGTGATTAATATCAAGCCTTACAAGTGGTTTCTAAAGAGTACAGAATTCTTTTATATGTGACACAGTTAACTTTCTTAAGAAGGAAAAATTTATTCCTCTATTTTAATAATGAGTATAAAATCTTTTACGATTAAGAAGGTAAGAAATAAAGATCTCTGTGGTTGTGTTTGCAACTGTGGCTTCTCCATTACAAACAGGAGTTTCTGTAACTGAGGACTCGTGTTTCATTACCAGAACTCACATCTGATAACATAATAAGCCTCTACCTCCAATTCCAGGAAATACTCCTCCTCCTTTTGCCTTTTGAGGTATCTCCACTCATGAGCACATTCTCATCTAGAATATATACACAAAAACGTAATTAAATCATAGAAAATAACATTGTTGCAATGATTTGACATTAGAATCCCAATGGTACATAAATAGTAAACAAATATGGAAATGATTCCCACATCGTCTTTCCTGTTTATGCATCCAAAAATAAAAATAAAAACAGAGTAAATACTCTGGTTAGCACATGCACATGAAATTAATTTAAATATTATGCCAACTGTCATATAGATAGTATTTTTGGACAGAACACCAAATTTTAAAATCCTCAGTTTCTCCTTCTTTAAAATGTAACAATGGTCTTCGGTTCTTACAATTGCAGAGAGAATTACCTGGAATAATAACCTATAGTGATCGTTTAAAAATTAGATGCTAGTATTGCTTTCTCATCGCCATTGATCCCAAGTTTACCACATATGATATAGTGAACAGTGGATACTCTGTAGGGAAGAATTTAAATCTTCCACATCCTCAGTATCCAAAAGTGGCTGCTGAATAAATCATATGAAATCTTCGTGACAGCCTGACCCGGACATGCAGGATGAAGAACTGCACTGACAAGCATTTCTTTCTTACCTCAAATTCATATATGAGTAGGAATCCTGCTTATTCACTGGGATTTAATACATATAGATTTTATAGCTAAAGAGTTTCAGCCTTCATTTTGTTCTGATTATGATTCAAAGAATATTTAGCAAGTGAAAGGAGACAGAGTCCCTTTAGCATGAAAACCATAACAACAAAATAGCCTATATTCTATAGTAAAGTCAAATCTGAGTTTGAAAGCTTAAAAGCTTAAGAGTTGGAGTTTACAGCCCCGTAAGTTTTACTTTAGGAAATAGGCATCAGAAATTTAGAAAATGGTAGATAATTTCAATAAATCCGGAATTTTAGTATTAATAAAAATATGTACATTACCAGTGGAAAGGACCAACACCATGCAATTTGCCTACGATTAAATTCTTGTACTGAGCCAATGATAAGCACTTTAGCATCCCCAGAGTGTCAAGGATGAAGGCGATGCTCAGAGGCAAGAATTAAACAGAAAATTTTGTCATGTACCAGACATATTAAAATCAGATTCCATCTAATGATTTTAAATCTCCGCCATTCTGTGTGCATTTTGTAGTGTCACTGGGTTTTATTCACCTGCCTCTTTCAAGTTCCAGTTCATTGATTAAAACACCATAATGTAACCAATGAAGCAATTCAATAAAGCTGTAAACTCCAAATAAGCCAACAAATTCTAAGTTGACTTCATTATCTATGGTGTATAATTCAACCTCTTTCATATCAACCTGAATCTATACCTTCTATTTGTAGACTGTAGTAGTGTTTTCATAATGAAAATATCAGTCACCAATCAACAGATAGTATGAGATTTGGTGTGTAATATGTAAATAGCTAAGGGGCTTCCAAGAATATGATGCTGTCTGTACATGTACGTATCCACTGATGACTACTACTATTATTAGTACTATTACGAGAAAAAAAATATTTTTGTTGTTCCTGTTATTGTAAACATTTAATTATGTTTACAGTCTTTTGAGTAGAATCAAAATTATATCAAATCCAAACTATATGAAGTGACACCAAACACTCTATCTTCTAGAATTCTAAAAGAATATTTTATGCCAATGAATTCTTTCTTTTGAAATATCACCCTTAATTGTCACCATAATGTCTTAAAGGTTTCGTTGACACAATTTAGTGTTATAAGAAAATTGTGTGATTTTAATCCTAAAAATCTGTAACACCAAAGAGATGTAGGTATTAAATTTTCATTTGTTACAGACTTTATTATGCTGACAATTATTTATGCTTTTTATATTAATCATATTTGATGTCAATATACCAATCACCATATAGATTATTGGTATATTTGCTACATTATATTTGGCATTACGTTTGATTATTATGAATCAAATATAATATTTTATAAGGAGTTTGAATACAAATACTAATGGATTGGTATATTGAAATTAATCTTTTAATGTCACCTAGGTGTCAAAATGGTCGTGGTATCAGTATTGACACTAATGTTAAATATATACAGAAAGCACTGGCTTAAACTGCTCTGTGGACCTATAACTACGGTGTAGATGCCATAGCATCTATTACTGCTGCTCTCAAAGGGCATAGCCAGAAGAGAGTGGGGATTTGTTTCAGTCTCTGTCCCTGCTAGTGTCAGATCTCTGTGTAAGAAGTATTTCTTTATGATCTTCTGTTGTAACTGGGATCAAAGAATGAAAAATTAGATTATTGTGTCCCTGAGGGATCCCAGTTTCTGATCCTGAGTGTCATTTTTATTTCCTGTTTATAAGAGTTGTAGCTATTGTCTTTGTTGGACTCCCATTAGCAAGGATTGGGGTTTTCTGTGATTGAGTATTTACATCCTGGATTTTTGACATTTTATCTCTAACCTTTGTGGCTTGGGATGACTTACTACAAATACTTTATGTTGATTTCATTAGTTATGCCATTAATAGGTCACACATTTGGGAATGGTATTTTATACATCGGACCAAATATGTCCACATGGTATTTTCATTCCTGAAGTCATTGAAATGTTTAGCTTTTCAGCAAGAAGTAAATAGTTTTTAAACCAAACTAGTGTCTTATTGTATTAAATTAGAATTGTGTTAAATTAGAATTATGATTGGTATAAATAAGGATTGCACATAAAACCCATCATAATCCCATTAAGTTAAAGAACTATTCAAGTGAGTAAAATCTTGATATCCATTAAAATAAATTTTAAAGTCATTGACTACAATTTTGCAAAGGATCAATTTTGTTAAGACAAATGTTGCGACCCTATGTCAATATTTTTTTTTTCAAAATCTCTAATTTTCCACAGGGTTTAACTGTGGACATATAACCTACAATATAATCATGAGTAGAAAAAGCTACTATCACAATTTCTAAGTCAAAGGCATTTATTGAATAATTAAAAGAAAAGGTTATTTTAATAAAATCTGAGTCTGTGTTAGCCTCAGGCAGTAATAATTTTAAAATGATTCTTCCTAGGATATATTGCTAACTTTTAAAAAAACTACAAAGATATGTCAGTTCAGTTACTTTATATTATACTAACAATAGCCAAATTTGATGTTCTTCCTTGACAATATAGTTCCATTAGCAAAATCTCAAATCACATTGTTTTGTTTATTCAGAATTAATCTGCAAATACCTGTGTTGTTTTAAAGTAGACTCTGGCAAAGTACAATACTTTCCTTTTTATTTTATAAACAACTTTGGAAGGCACCTTAGCAAAAAGACACCAAATGTTAAAATTTATTATTGTCAATAGCCTGTGTGACCTTTACTTTAACTGCATCTCGGCTGTCAGTAATAATCCAAGGCTGTACTTCCAATGATAAAATGAAAGACTTTGCATATATTGAGTCTCTGGGCATCCTTGAAAGCACTCAGTGATCATGGTCATTTATTCCCATTGTCACAGCAAGGTCCATTATGAAAGCCCATTCATCTTTTCTTGAAGATGAGGAGTGCAGAAATTTCACTTCTGCCTGGAATCAAGTACTAACTACTTCAGGACCCTCAGAAATATCAATATACTGTATTGCTGTAACTCTAAGTCCTCTTTCAGTCCTTCTCCCTCCCCAACAGTTTTGTCTGGGCACTGTTTCTTTAAGTTTCTGCTTCACCTTTGTTATACACAATTTCTGGACCAGATAAAAAAAATTACTTTATCATGCATTTTAGAATCTCATTTGAACTGGATTATTTTTTCCTCCTTTCTTTCCTTACTTCACACTGACAACCTAGAATGTTAGTGGAATGTTTATAAAACTTTTATAATAGCCATAACAATCACATTATCTATTTAGTACAAGTTTCCTGATGAATTTTACCTTTGACTGTAATTATTACTCTATATATTTTATACAGTAAAAAAGAAATTATATTCTTATTAAATAATTGGCCAAAAGATATAGCCATTTCTGATATGCCTCATTACACTAAATATATCAATATATATGTAATAGAAGACATCTCTAAAAATAATGACAGCTAATAATTGTGCATAGATTATTTGTAGTTGATGCTTTTCCCTCAAATCCAATTCAAATTACTATAACTTAATAATGTGACTTGCAAATTCCAATTTACCAGAAATGTTCAGCTTAGATCAAGAATTTAATTTTGGCCATTGATTCATGAATTTTAACCTATTCTGAAGTAGAGAAAAAAAGATTTTTAACTTATCAATTTACAAAAGCCTGAGAATTCATTCTTAAAAAAGTGAATATCTGTTATTGTGATGAATGCATGTAATACAAGCACATGAATGGTGTAGGTGTCAGATATACTAGAAATTCATATCCTTAGAAACTCAGATACACAGCAATATCAAAGCTGGAGACAAAAGAGAGATCTTGTCAAACAAGAAAGACAGAAAGAAGGAAGGAAGAAAGAAAAAAAGAAGGAAGGAAGGAAGGAAGGAAGGAAGGAAGGAAGGAAGGAAGGAA
>NW_026596073.1:38330978-38340964 GCF_907164565.1 Psammomys obesus | reverse complement strand
GAAGGAAGGAAGGAAGGAAGGAAGGAAGGAAGGAAGGAAGGAAGGAAGGAGGAAAGGACAGAAAGAAAGAAACAAAGAACAACACAGACACAAAGAAAGAGAAAGAAATAAGTTCCCTGCGTCTGTTTTATCATGTTTCTAAGTCAATGGAAGAGCAGCTGTGCACCTTCGAGTCTTAGAAAGAAAATTCTATCTGTCGAAGTACTGGTGACTACCAAGATAATGGTCGTACGTTCCTGCCTTGGTATATTCATGGCTCGTTACCTAATTATTATCATCTATGCCTCTGCCTTCAAGTTCATTTGCTCTGTGTGTACAAGACTATCCTCTGTATTGATAGCCCCCTGTTTCCTCTGGACCCAGCCACAGCAGCAGTCTTGGTTCCTCTGTTCATGAAAAAGAAGTATTCAGACAGGATTTACTAGTAAACTAAATAGGCAGGAGTATAATTATAGAGAGCAAGGATGCAAGAATACACCCTTTAAAGAAAGAGCAGGCAGAGTAAACATGAAACAACAGCAATAAGGCCCAGGTTTAACTCTTTGTGCTCAGACCGCTCTTTTGCCTGTTATTTGCTCCCTTGTGCCTCTCTAAGATGGGAACTACCAAGAAAATAGGGTGTTCTACTCAGAAGCCAAATATTCTCAAAATCCAGAGGAGAAGATGGTAAGACACAAGAAGGCATACAGAACATGCAGTAAAGTTTTCATTCAAGGAGAAGCTAACTGATTTCTGTTCATACCTCTCTGAGCTATCTATGCTATGGCATAGCAACCGCCAGCACGACCACTCACTGACCTTTTGGAGATCCTGATCTGCTCTGCAATTTGCTACCACAACCACCTTAATATTCTGGTTACTAATCACAATCATTGTCTTTGCATCTTTTTCAGGGACCTTACCTTGTCTAGCCGGACCATTAACCTGGCATCTTGACCACCAGCCAAACTCAATAATTAGATTAACATCCAGTTTCTGGCCTTAAAATCTACTTCCAGTTACATTTATGTACTTTTTTTTGGAGGCAAATCAGTCCCTCAAGAGGCTAACTTCCTGTCTAAGAACATAAACCCTTGTAGGGATAATCAACAGGTTAAAGTTAAGAAAATTTGGAAATACGTGCTGTGTTTATGAGGTTCCATTGATAGATTAAAGGATATAGGACATTTTCCATATTTCCCATGACTGCATGACTGTGAAAAGAAAAATATCATCTCTCAATAGTCACTGTTTTACATGACAGCAGCTATGAATAAAATATATTCTCCTATAACATCCTCAAGAAATGTGTATATTTGAAAGAAAAAAGGAAACAGTTTTTGGAGAACACTGACTTTTATATTTATGTGACAATTGCAGGATTATTGGGCTCTGTCTGAAGTGTACAGTGATTGAGAAAAGTAAGTGTTCATTCTTAGAAAAAATGTTGAGAATTGCCTCTGAAATATATTCTTTTAATTCTGGTTGTAAAATGTAAGAACTGAGGAAACTGCTGTTTTTACACCTTTTGATATTTTAGGTACGAAAACCATTGCAAAATAAACAGATGTTAAAGGCAAGACAGTGTAAAATTGACTGAGGACTGTTTCGGGTTGTCAGGACTGGATAAGAGAGAGATTCATTTGAACAACTTTAATGATGATTGAATTGACTCTTCACACAAAAAGAGAAAGAAAAAATCACAATACTTTCCCATGTTTCATGGCAAACCACTTAAAAGATGCAGCTTTATTTAATTAGCTGGCCGGCCTGTAGAAGAAGATGTTTAATCCAATGTTTCTGTATTTCTTTAAAGAGCTAAACTAAGTAAATTTGATGCACAAATAGTCAAGGAGAGTTTTTTGCTAAAATCCAAACTGATTACCTCTATTGTGGCCTTTAAAAGCTATTCTTGGGTCTATTCAAATCAACAGCTCAAGAACTGGATTAGCTACTTTCAATAGGCCCCTGTTTTCCTAAATCAGGGCTTTTACACTCATCTCCATTGTGCAGTGGAGTTGTACTGCATGAATTCTAGTTAGAATTGTGTAAAAATGCATAAATTTCTTATCCAGTAAAAAGCTAACTTGAGCGAAACTGGCAGTATAGAGTACAAAGTAAAAATTTACTAAATTGGCAACCATTTACTAACTCCAGTAGTCATTTTGATATAATGAACCAAGTCTTAAAGAGGGCAGCAGTGTTGGCCTAAACAAATAGAAAACAGTGTTTATGACTTGTGGAAAGACACTGTAGTACACACACACACATACATGAGAGAGAGAGAGAGAGAGAGAGAGAGAGAGAGAGAAGGAATCCTTGAGAAGAACATATATAATGTAGAGTTAATATTCAGTTAAAATGAAATAATTAAATTACATTCAAATTATTTTGTTTGCAGTATAGTGATCTTAGAATATACAAATATTTCTCAATTTGGTTGATGTTAGAATCGAAGAAGTTTTAAAAGCACATTAACGAAGAGCCAGCTACTGAGTTCATGTCAGAGACAGTCCCTGTTCCCCTTACTTTGATCACCGACCCTTGGAGGTCACAGAGGATGACAATGCAGCCATTCCTGATGAGACCTGATAAGCTAGGGTCAGATGGAAGGGGAGGAGGACCTCTCCTATCAATGGACTGGAGGAGGGGAATGGGAGGAAATGAGAGAGGGGGCTACAGCTGGGATACAAAGTGAATAAACTGTAATTAATATAAAAAATAAAAATTTAATAAAAATGCACACTAAAAAAGCAGCAGGACAGTACTTGAAATAACAAAACTAGATGGCATTCAAGAGCTAAGACACTCTAGTTAACGATGTCAGAGGACACCGACTTTCAGTTTATAAAATATTGAAAAGATAATGACTATACCAACCTCAATAAAGAAAAAAATCTAAACATGTTTCTTTGTTTGCATGTCTGTAGCAAAGTCAGAAATAAAATAAAAAACAAAAACAGGATCGACAGTCTTCAGAAAAATATTTCATCGCTGATGAGAGACAGAAGTCCGGCACTGATAAGATTCACCATCCATTGAGCTGGTCCTTCCATCCCTCCACTCACAACCACCAGCCTTTACAGGTAAGTTGACCTATAACATCTGCTTGGTGAGTTAGTTATGCATTTACTGGTGTGTAAAACACTGAAAGTTGTGTGAAATACATCAGCCTCATTAATGGATGCAGAAGGTTAAAAAATATTAAGACACTGAGTTTGAGAGGTTTTTTATTTTTTTCTGGAAGGTGCTAAATCTAACACAGAGTTGACTTAATTTTCTGGTAATGCAGTGTTCCAACTTCTATGCCCATTCCTATATGAAAGAGATAGGGCCCCAACCTCCATGTTGCAGCAGGTGAAGTTAAATCAGTGAAACCACACTCAGTGGTAGAGTACCTGTAGCATGTGCAACACTCAGTTTGCTGCCCAGAGCTCTCTCTGCCAATAAGATGAGTAATTTCACAGGATGCACGAGAATAAAATGGGCTTAAAAAGGTCTGAAGTAAACAAGAAACCAAAAATCCATAGTAGAGAAAGTTATTATTGCTTTCACCAAACAAGATTGTTGCTGAAAATAGGGCAGTTATTGCTTAGTATATTGTAAACAAATTAAATTTGACATTGAGAGTAATCACAGATTTGGAAATAGGTGGTTCTGGCTAAATTAATTTTACAGGATTTTTCTGGAAAAAAGATGTTCTGTTTGTATAGCAAGAATAGTACCTAGTCATGAAGACAGCCTAAAGAACTGAACAGAGTTTACATCCAGGAGAATGTCTTTGTGAAGTTACCCACACTAATTGTGTTTTAGCTATCTTTTGTGTGTGTATACATGTGTCTTTTTGTATATACATATGTGTGCATGTACGAGTGTGTATGTGTGTGTACTATATTCCAAAATTCATTAATTTTCAAGTAAAGTCAGCCAAAGCACAAAGTGACTTTCTAAATACAGAGGTTACATTAAAATTGGAAACACTGCAGAGGAAACAATGAAATAACACCAGCTTCCCTGAAGGACTAATTGGGCCATTAGATGCTCATATGTAACCTGAGGCCCTAATTACCTAGGCTTTATATAGAAAATTCTGCCAGCAAAGACATCAGGGATTCTTTATTTAAAGGTATTATTACAAAATATTTAACTCGTACGGAGAAAAGTGCTTGACTCTTCCAGAAATGGAGAGAAGCTGATAGCACAGCTTAATGGACTCTACGCTCCTTCTCTGCTCCGTTAAACCATTTATTTAAAATGTTTTCTTTTATTTAATTTTTTCTGTTTCTTTTTTTCTTTCTCATCCTATCCTTTTTATTTAATCTCACTCTTCTGATTTTATGGAAATATTTTAGTTGACAGAGAATCTGAAATAATAATAATAATATAGTGATGAGTAAAGTTCTTAATTTAGCAGTGTTGATTTTAGAGTTTTTTCATAATTCTGCCTCTTTCACATAATTTCAGTGTTAGACCTACATTTGCCTTGATCCATCAATCTTATTGTTATTCTCAAATAATAGAGTGTAAATAAAAAATAAAAACCCTCTTACTTTGTAGTATTAAGATCTTAGAGAAATCATGCTTTTGCTTTTGCTTTGCTTTTCCGGGTCTCAGAGTGAACACAGAGTTTTGCACATGGCAGACAAGTTTTCTAAGCACCGATCTATATTTTTCTACTCCAAACTGTGTCATTCGTGTCCAGTTAGAAGCAGAGCCCTATGAATTCATCAGCAAAATTCTTTCTGCTCCAGTATATGGACCTGAGTTCGAATCCTCTGCACAGATGTAAGAAGGCAGGTACAACTAAATTTCCTTTGTAATCTCTAGACTACAGAGACAGAAGTGATGACCCATGATGCTTGCTAACTAGTCTACCCAGTCTGTGAGCTTCAGGTTCAGTAAGTGATCCCATCTCAAAAAATAAGGTATTGATGAAGACAGTGTCAATCTCTGACCTTAAAAAAACCTACCCACACAAAAACACAAGAGACTACACTTACACACATTCACCACCAAATACAAAGTTTTACACCTATGTTTAATTAATCATGTCTGCTTTTCAGTTAGGCAGTAATAATTAGTTTCTTTCTAAATTTTCGCTGATGCCACTGCATCCTAGAATTACTTAGTACTGACAATAGTTCCCTTCTTTGAGTTACACACTGATGGAACATCAGTGGTGTAACTTTGTTGTTGAGTCTTTCCCTGAAGTTGAACTTTGTGTCTTGTTTACAGTGTCTTGTTTAAGGTTCCCTTCTACTTTGTTAACCATCTCTTCTTGTTCTTCCTCAGGAGCTACTTATCCTCTCCTTAAGTTGAAGTATCACTTATCTTTGATGTGATGATAGACATTTATGTTGAAGCCCACAGGTCTCTTGTACACATGTATTCCAAGCTTTCTGGCCTTTACCGTTAGTGCCTGTATTTTTACCCACTGGTAACTGACACTGCAGTAGCATTTCACTTGCTCACTTTTCACTCCTGATCTGGCTATTTCAGTGTTAAACGTTGAGCACTTGCACACACTCTCTTCCCATGTCAAATACTCACTGAGCAGCATCTATAGCTGGAATTGATGGCTTTATTTATGAATTCTCCCGTGCCTCTGGAGATTAGAGCTAAAAACAATAATTAAGTATTTATGTGTTCACTGTTGTCATGGTAGTCACAGCTGTAGACCAGGAAAAAAAAAAAAAAAACAGGTGAGACTTAGGGATAAACAAGAAGGTTTATCAACAGGTTCTGCTTTATTATTCATTTTCCTAGGTTAGTTTAAAAAGAGGTAAGTGGTAGCAAGACAAATTAATAATAGGAAATTAGGAAAGATGCAAGTGAAATTCAAAGAGAAAATTGTTTGTTTGCAAGCTCACTTGCTACACCTAGACTATAAATTGAGTCCAATATTCCTATGTCAACCTAATAAGTGTTTTTATAATTACATGGTATTCACGGTAAATAAAATAATTCATGACAGATACTATTTTTATAAATATGTAAATGGATTTTTGAACCCATATTGATTTATTAATTTGACAAATAATTACTGATTAATGTCAGGAATATTCTTAGATACTCTGCTTAAATCAATCAGTCTAGAAGGAAAAGGATTTCTCATTGTAGGAGCCTGTTTGTTAACTCTATAAAGTAGAACAGGAAACTAGATTTCATACATAAATAAATTATAGTCTATGCTGAGGAGTGATTCAAAGTAACAATGAAAATAAAACGGAGTTATCATGACCTAAATGGCATAGCCAGGAGGGACTTCATTAAAACAAACAAACAAACAACAATCACCATTTAAATAAAGAGTGAAAAGAAAGGAGGAATCCCATGAAGACAGAGAGTAGCAGGAGAAGGGGTGAGTCAAAACAAAGAAAGGTAAGTTAGGACGGTGTTTGTGGTATCAAGAAAGAACCAGCAGGCTAGCAGCATCTTGAGCATCCTCAGGAAAAAAATAATTAAAACACAAACAATGCATAAGTTGATGCATTCAGAATAAGAAATACAGGAATGTGGTCTCATGCTTTCAAATATCAACGGAGCCATGCATTAGGACTGATACTTGTAATCCCAGTGTCTGTGTGGCTAATGCAAGAGCTGCAGATTTTTAAGGTAAAATCTGGACTGCATAGGCAACATAACACCTAACTCAAGAAACAGGTAAGAGTTTTGTGGAGAGGAACAGAGGAAATAGCTCAGTTGATAGAATGTTTTCCTGGCATGCAAGGAGCCCTGGTTTCATCCCCAAAACAGTATATCCTCCGACAAGTATAGAGGATGAGGAAAGAAAAGACTAAGGGGGGAGGGAAAAGGTGGGGAAAAAGAGGAGCAGAGGTGAAAGAGAGAAGAGAACATAAAGTAATAATGAGTAAGACCAGAGAAAAATTGATTTTAACATGTTTTTTTATGTTCTCTTTATCTTGCCAAAGATTTCTATTATAATTCATAATTTTCATTTTCCCTGTTTTTCATTCTTTGTTTCCAATTTCAATGTCAATTTTAACTTCACATCAGACAAGTATGTTTTTATATTTGCTATGTATATCACCTAAACACTGTATTCTCTGGGACTATTCGGCGTGATTGATTTAAGTTGGAAGAACTCTGTTTGTCTGCTATTATGTGGGCCCACAGTTTAAGTGAATAAGACTTCTCACAGATTCCTGTGTTCACAATATTTTTTTTTCTTTTACTTCTATCCTGACCGTTTTGAAATAACATAGTCATGTTTGCTGCTTTCAAATCCTCTAGAATCTCTCCCAAGTCTGGTGAACTTTAAAAAATGTCAGTTAAAGGTTCACTGGTTTTCATGTTCATTTCCTTTAAAATTCATGGAGAGGCTCCATGGAAGTAGGTGCTGTCTGCTTGAAGTCCAGTACCCTCAGTGCCTATGCTTTTTATTTGTGTCAGTCTGGCTCTTTTCTTTTCTTTCCTTTATTTTTAATTTATTTTTTCTTTTGTCAGTCTTATGAAACCCAGTTTGAACTAAAAAAAAGAAAAAAAAAACCTTTATTTTTTTATTATGTTCATTATTTGAATGTGACCAACATGGTGTCTTATTTGTGTACTGGGAAAAATTATTATTTGGATGTGAATTTAAAATAACAACAAACACATCTAATTTAAGAATGATGACAGTATAACTAGTCTTCTAGAATAACTCTGAATGCCCCCTTAAAAGTTATGCCTATGTAGAGTCTGTGAAACAGAAAGATTTTTTTTCTCTATTCTTCGTGGTCCTGGGTAACATATTGCTCTATATTTTATGAAATGTTTCCTGAGATAAAGTTCCATAGAGTAATTTACACAAACTCCTGAAAAATGTAAAAATGAGAGCTACAACAAAAAGAACTTTCTCATTTCCAAATACCATCATCTTTATAGCTGATATGAAAATTACATAGAAATATGGAAAAAATATTGGAGATGGTATCTTTAAAAAAACTTATTCATGCATTAGCATCATAGAAACTGCAATTAATTAAGGCTAACAGGCACTGTTAGGAACACAAATTTATGCTTCTAACAGTTCTATATACTTACCTTTGAGCTTTTGTTCATTAAATAGGGAGTTACCAAGTATACATTTAAATTAATAAATCTTTCATTTAAAATGTAAGAAAGTAAATATTAGGTTCTCCGAATAAATGTTTTATCTCCATGGATTATAATAAATGCTGCTTTAGTTTTCAACAAATGTTAAGGAAGCATATTCCTTTAGTAATGCATCCAAGAGATATGAAAAGAAAACTTTCAAACTCATTATTCAGCTAACACTAACTACTTGAAGAGACCTTAAATGATCTTAGCACTTAGTTAAATAGAAGTTTGCCATTTGGATTTGATGACAATTGGGATTAAAATCTCTTGTGTTTATGAGATCTTCGTATTTTCCATGTTTGTGAATTGTATTCAATTATCCTAAATAAGAACTATATTTCACACTTTAGACTCATCTACATGGAAACACGTTTCCACCAACTAAAATTCATAGTGGTGAAGTTTAGCTCCTGAGATAAAGCGATATTGAAAAGGAGCTGGCGTTGATGGCAGGAAAAAGCTTAACAAAGAACAACTATTTAAAGACTTATTTTTAAAATTTGGTATATATGTTTGAGAATGTTTTAAGTGTAAGTGGAGGTATCAGTGGAGTCCAGAAGATGGAAGAAAACACCCTGGATCTGGAGTTACAGCTTTTGTGAGCTGCTTAACACAGTGCTACGAACTATTCTCTACAAGAACAGCACATGCTCTTAACTGCCTTGCTGTCTCTCCAGCTCCAAAAATGTATTCTTGGGACTATGCCTCAGTGGGAGAATACTTGCTTAGCAATTGTGAGGGCCTTACTTAATTCTTCAGTAAAACACAAATGCATGAGCGTGCACACACACACTTCTCTCTTATAGGCAGGTTAAGGTTGTAGGTCGTATTTTTTCTCCTCTGTTATCAAGCAGAGCACCTTCAATACCATGAATACTAGTCAATAGGGGTGAAGCTTCTTGTCTGACACCAGCTCAATTTCTTCGTGTTTGATGATATAGGTAGGTAGGTAGGGTTTTCAGCAATATGACTTCACTAGCAAATTATGAAGAGCAACAAATAGCATTGGCAATAGTTTCTGATGTTTGGGAGTAGTGTATAGAACCCCTTTGTCTAATGATTAAGATCTAAGCCATTCTTGGAACTGGACTTTTCATTTTGGTGCAAAATATGTCTAGTTGAAGCATTATTTCTTTCATTATTTCCTGACTATACTTAAAATTTGTTCATATATGTGTATGCTTTATAAATCCTTTTTTAATTTTTATTTTTTAGATTAATTACAGTTTATCCACTTTGTATCCTGGATGTAGCTCCCTACATCATCCCCTCCCACTCCCACCCTCTTTTCCTCTTCTCTTCCCATGCTGATCCCAAAAAGTTCACGGATAGGGGAGGACCTCCTTCCCTTCCATCTGACCCCAGCCTATCAGGTTTCATCAGGACTGGCTGCATTGTCATCCTCTGTGGCCTGGCAAGGCTGCTCCCCTCTCAGAGGAAGGTGTTCAAAGAGCCAGCCACTGGGTTCATGTCAGACATAATCTCTGTTCCCCTTACAAGGGAACCCATACTGTGCTACCATGGGCTACATCTGAGCAGGGGTTCTAGGTTATCTCCATGAATGGTCCTTGGTTGGAGTATCAGTCTCAGAAAAGACCCCTGTACCCGTAATTTTTGGTTCTGTTGCTCTCCTTGTGGAGATCCTCTCCCCTCCAGGTCTTACTATCTTCCCTTTCTTTCTTAAGGTTCCCTGTACTCTGCCTAAAGTTCAATATGTACAGGTAGATACAATGCAATTTCCAATGGCTTTTCAAAAGGTCTTTAGTGACAATTGACTCTTCCCATAATTCCTCCTTTTACCTGCCTTCCAATATTTAATTCTCTTGGGTTCCCCTTCATACGTTCATACTTTGTAATTAGATAGATAGATAGATAGATAGATAGATAGATAGATAGATAGATAG
>NW_026596073.1:38240494-38330968 GCF_907164565.1 Psammomys obesus | reverse complement strand
TAGATAGATAGATAGATAGATAGATAGATAGATAGATAGATAGATAGATAGATTCATCCCCATATCCAGTCCCTAAATTAGCTAACTTCTATAGGTATTCAGATTGAAATACATATGTGAGCCTTAAAAGCTCACATCCACATATAAGTGAAAACATGCAGTGTTTTCCTTTTAGTGTTTTGATTACCTCACTCAAGACAAATATTATTTCAGATACATATTCATGTTGTTAGAGAAACTGGAGTTGTATGATTATTAATATTTAATATTGATTCATATAATTATTGAGGCAGCAGTTATTCCTTAGCCTACTTTTATATAAATAAATGGACACAGAAATATTCTAGATTTTAATAAGCCTTAACATACTGGGGCTAGGGCGATATTAACCCTCTAAGATAGGTTGGCTACTTTTCAGCCAAAACCTCCATAAGTACTTACACGTTTTCTATTTGGGCTGCTTCTCCCCATTATGCCAATCCTCGGAGCATGCTCCTGGCCATGTGCTTTTATTCCATGCTAACCTATAGCAAACTGCTCCTTTCTCCTTCGTCCTCTCTCTCTTTTTTTTTTTTCTTTTCCTTTTGGTTTGTGCCACCCACAAGCCCACAAACCATAGCTCCTCCTATCTCTCTCCTGCTCCATCCAGACTGTAGGATAAGCAGAGATAATTTGGGAGACAAAGTTTACACAAGGTCATAGAACATTTAAGGTTCTTGGGCAGCAAGCAATTAACATTTGAATACATAGTAGCTTCTGATGAACCCCCAACAAACTGGTCCTCAATTTTTTCAGCCTTTTTCCATACCTTGTTTTGTTATTAGGTCAATTATAGTTTAAATCTATTGTGCAAATTGTCAGGTTCCTTTGTTCTTCTGTGGAGACTCTGGGTGGGTTAGCTGATGAAGATTAAACAAAAAGCCTTGCTAAGAGGCTAAGAGAGTGGTCTATCATTGGGCTACATTGCACATTCTTACACAGAAATTTGTTGGATTTTTTTGGTGATGGGTAAATAAGTTTTTCCTTGAGGTATTAGAAAAATATCTTATTTTGATTTTCTTTTTATCATGGAAAGAAACAATACTATTAATTTTTATTTTAATTAATTAATTTATTTATTCATTTTGCTTTCAATAGTAGCCCCTTCCTGTTCTCCTCCAGGTCCACCGTCCCCCTCTTTTAACCCTACCCACTCTTCCCTACTTCTCCGAAAAGGGGAGCCCTCCCCTCTAACCTACTCTAGCACTTCAAGTTGCATTCGTGTGTACTGGAGCCTAATATAGCTGTTCTCCGAGATGCTCCAGTCCAACAGCCTTTTGAAACAGCCAAATACTGAGCAAAGCATGGAAAGTATTGTGGAAAAATTCAGGGAAGAATAGAGAGACCTGGAGGTGACAGAAGGTCTATAAAGTGAGCTAACTAGGGCCCAGAGGGGCACGCAGATACTGAAGCATCAATTTGTTTGATACAGATTTAAAAATTTTAATCAGTAGAAAGATTTAAATATCATATATATGTTTGTATCTAGATACATGCATACATTTCAGGTGAAATATTTGTATTTATCTAAATTTAATTTTTAAATCAAAATTTTATGAATTCTGGCAACATGGTTCAAAAACAGCATCAGCTTTCTGGCCTCCAACAGGCTTCTACATCTTTCATAGTACTTGAAGTCCTAGCTACAGATACACTTTTCTATATAGCTATTTTTTGATCCCATGAGTGTTCCTTTCCTTCATCCATCTTGCTGAGGTTGTTTTCATTTTTCCCTGATGCAAATATTTAAATACATTTATATAAGTACTCATTTCTTCTATTTGTATGTGAAAAAAAATAGATTCATTAATTTATTAATTTTTTTTCTAACTAAAAGATTCTTGTGTGTTTTTGATGTGCAACTCATTTGAAATGGTTTTTAATTTCTAAATGATAATGATGCCCATTGCACTCTGTCTAATATAGGACAAAGGTGTTCATTTCTTGAGTCTCTCTTCAGATCTTTGCACAGACATAGGACTTTATTTAATAGTTATATCTTCCAGATTCATCTGTGTTTCCAACATGATAATTGGAGTGAAGCATTAGATACACATGGTCTAAACCATCATTTCTGCATTAATCGTGTTCATACCATAATTCCTTTCTTCTCTAAGAACTGCTGTGAAACCCTACATCATCAACTAAAGCCCACTGTGTCATTGAGCCCTTCCTAGTACATTGCTTTTAAAAGTGCCTTTTAGATTTCAGCTGTCCTACTTTTGTCTCCCAGGTTTCTGAAGTTATTGAAATGCTGCTGACTTTTCTTGTCATCACTCATTAACTACGACATGTTTTTTAAAACATTTTTCAGCATGTTTTCTTAGAACAATTTTTAATTTTTCTGTTTCCCCACTTTGCCATTCCTAACATTTTATTTTCTCTCTATATATTATGAAATCGTAGTATTGATAAAATATTGAAATCATCAATACAATGTCCTAAACATAACAATAGATATATAGTAATTCTCACTACTGTTCAGTGGAAATATATTTTAACGTGCATAATAACTAATTACTTCACTGGATATTATAACTGCATTAATTAAATATTAATTACATAGATTATATTCTTTTCTTTAGTCTTTTAATTTTAATTTCCTTTCACTATGTCCTTCAAAATTGATTTATTGTTTGAAACTGCTTTTCCTGACATTTTTTAAAAATTAACCCATAGGAAAATAGGGATGGGGTTTTCTATAGAACTTGAAATGTTGTCATTCAATACCTGTATGTGAGCAAGATATTATATATCACGGACATTCATGTTGAAGTAGTATTAAAGCCGTCTTTCAAATTTAGACTTTCTCAGTTTGAAGTCAACAGCATAAGGGTCTTAATTAATTTACAATTAATAATAACTTTAAATATAAGATGTACATTTGCTTTACACACCCAAATAAAACTAGGTAGTAAATTCTAGAAGTTCTCTGCACACAGAACACATGAGTGTCAGTGACAAATTCCCAGAATTGAAAGATGTACAGAAATTGGGGATGGAGCAAACAGAAATCACAATTGCTTCAGTCTCAAACCAGATTATTCATCGTGTTTCCATTGGTGCCAATATTGGTGAGGACTGGCGTTTTTAATCACTTGTATAAAAGGCTTAAATGCAATATTCCTTTGACTTCCCACAGAAGTCAAACCATGAGAAAGGCCTTCTTGGGAAAAAAGAGAAATGAGCTTGATTTTTTTTTTTTGGGGGGGGGTTCTTTTCAGAGAAGTGAAAGCTTTAAACAAAAAGGAGGGAACTGATTCTTTAGAGCTCATAGGCTCTTTGACTGCATCTCCTTGTGATTTGGCTACAAACCTTTTGTTTGATGAGAGGCAGACAGAGAGTTGGGTGTAACAACTGTCAGGAGTGAAGAGCTGTCTGACAGACAAGGTCTTAAGGGGCTGTGCACAAAAGGATGGAGCAGTGCCTGCTCTTGCTGCTGCTTGATGTCTTCTCTTGTCCAGCTGAGGGAGCTGCCAGAGTAACCTCAGGAGAGAATTTTTTTTTAATTTTTTATTTTTTATGTTAATCACAGGTTATTTACTTTGTATCCCAGCTGTAGTCCCCTCCTTCATTCCCTCCCAATTCCACCTTCCCTCCCTCATCTCCTCCTTGCCCCTTTCCAAATCCACTGATAGGGGAGGTCCTCCTCCCCTTTCATCTGGCCCTAGCTTATCAGGTATCTTCAAGACTGGCTGCAATGTCCTCTTCTTTGGCCTAGCAAGGCTGCTCCTCCCTCTGGGGCAGGGGTAAAAAAGCCCACTATTGAGTTCATGTCAGAAATAGTCTTTGTTTCCCTTACTAGGGTACCAACTTGGATACTGAGCTACCATGGGCTACATCTGAGCAGGGG
Source organism: Psammomys obesus (assembly GCF_907164565.1). NCBI lineage: Eukaryota > Metazoa > Chordata > Mammalia > Rodentia > Muridae > Psammomys > Psammomys obesus. The sequence goes on along the minus strand of NW_026596073.1, from coordinate 38,327,076 downwards.
TTCTAGGTTATATCCATACATGGTCCTTGGTTGGAGAAACAGTCTCATAAAAGTACCCCATGCCCTGATATATTTGGTCCTTGTGGAGCTCCTGTCCTCTCTAGGTCATACTAACTCCCCCTTTTTACATACAATTTCCTGCACTCTGCCCAAGGTTTGGTTATGAGTCTCAGCATCTACTTTGATACGTTGCTTGGTAGAGTCTTTCAGAGGCCCTCTGCTGTAGGCTCCTGTCCTGTTACTTTTTTTCTCCTACTTCCAATATCCATCCCATTTGTCTTTCTAAGTGAGGATTGATCCTCTTACCCCGGGTCCTCTTTCTTGTTTTTCTTCTTTAGGTGCACAGATTTTAGTATGTTTATTCTATCTTAAAGGTCTAGTATCCACTTATAAGTGAGTATATACTATGTGTGTCTTCCTGCTTCTGGGATACCTCACTCAGGATGATCTTTTCTAGATCCAGTGATACTCCTTTGTATCTCCAGTTAGATTCCTTCAGAGCAGATTTTACTGAGTCTCCATAGTTGCTTTGGTAATACTGGCAAAGCAATCCTGAAGGTTCTTCACATTCAAAAATTACTTTCTGAACTTGTAACAACTTGTGCCACATGTTCTTGCTTTCATTGCTGTCCAGGCTTTTGGTTTGTTTTCTGTTTGTTTTTATCAGTACAAAAATGATAGAATTTAACTTTTAGAGGTCTCAGCTCATGTGTAGTTTTATTGTTGAAAGACTACAAGCAAAGTAAAACAGAAGATTTCTCTAATGTGATAAACAGTTCAATGAATCTTCATTCTGTTATACCTGAAGCGGTTTTCAAGAAATCAGAGGAAAAAAGAAAAGTTGGAGCAGAAAATCAAATACAAACCATTTCCTAGAATCTCCAGGACTGTTGTAGTGTTCATGCTAACTCATGCCCAGATCCCTTAAGGAGATGAGGAATGTCTGTACTCTGTTTCACTGATGTTTCCACAAAGACGATTAGTGAAATACTTCGTGAGACTCTCACTTTTACAGATCTCCGACAGCATCTTCATAGGGTGCTTGGCAAAGAGCAATTCTAGCACTTCTAAAAGGGATCCTCCTGTCTCTTTGCTCTTTACAAATGCCTTACACTTGATTGATTATCCTTGTTGAGACAATTTGTATCTCAGCTGAGATTGAGGTACAGATAATTTGCCTGGTGTTGGAATACCCAATTAATGGAATCAAGCCTAAATAGACGTCACCATCAACCCTTGATCATTCACCATGGCAACAGGCTTTATCAGAAAAAGAGTGACATCTATACATCATTACCCACCTTGGAACTGTGTATCTGGCTAGAGTTAGATAGATTAACATAGACCTTTGGACATCCCCTAAAACAAAAGTCTTGCAATATTGTAGACATATAAGTCAGGATTTTTGAAATGTTGTTGTCTGTGTCATGTAAAGTAGCCTTAGACTGCATACTTGAGATGCATTTGGCTGCAAAACAAAAACAAAACAAAAAACAAGCATAACAAACAAAAGAATGTGGACCGTATTCACAGGAGCTCTATATGAACTGAACCCACATTCTTTTTCATCACAACCACGACACCCAGTCTTGATTCTTATGACCGCTAATAGTTTATATTAAGACAGAGGAACAACAATCAATTAGTCAAGATTTATTTTCAGTAGGAAGGAAAATGAAAGCCAAAACTAAGCTTTCTTAAATGGAGAATAGACCAAGTCATTTATCAGTGACTAAGCACTGTTTCTAGCATCTGGACAGAGCCATCTTTCAGAATAGGTTGAAACTTACTTAGAAGACATCTTTACCCACAGTTCAGTATGCCACAATCAAATTCATCATGTGAAAGAATATACATTTAAATATGTAACTTAAATGTGGAGAATATGACAGCCATTATAGAAATGACTTTCTGAACAGAATACCATTAGCATAGGCACAAAGCAACAATTATTCAATAGGAGCTCCTGAAATTGAAAAGCTTTTGTAGGGCAAAAGACAGTGTCATTTGAACAAAGCATCAGACCAGTATATGAAAATATTTTCAGGAACTCCACATCTAATTTCAGGCTAATATCTTAAATATACAAAGAACTAAAGAAACAACAAACCAAATAATAGAATTTAAAAATGGGGTATAGATTTAAGCAGAGGATTCTCAATAGAGAAATCTCAAATGCATCTCCCTCAAAACAAACAAACAAGCAAACAAACAAAAATGCTTAAAGTAATGCTAAAATTCCCTAGCCATCAGAAAAATGCAAATCAAAAATACTTTGAGAATTTATCTTTCACTTGTCAGAATGGCTAAGACCAATAACACAAGTGACATCTTATGCTGTTTTGATGGGAGTGAAAACTTCTCCAGCCCCTTGAAAATCAGTGTGGTAGTTCCTCAGAACGATAGAAATCAATCCACCTCAAGATCAAACTATACAGCTGTTGGGGATACACACATAAGGTACTTCTTCCTACCATAAAATAGTTGCTTAACCATGTTCTATTCATAATACGCAGATATTGGAAGCAATCTAGATTTTTCTCAGCAGAAGAATGGCTAAAGAAAATGGTACATTTATACAATGGAGTACTATTCATCTCTTGAAAGACTGACATTGTGAAATTTGCAGGTAAATACATAGAAGTAGAAAAATAAGTTCTGAGTGAGGTAAAACAGAACCACAATATAAATATGACATATATTCTTTTAAATTTAGATATTAGCCATTAAGTAAATAGTAACCACGCTATACTACATAGGCCCAGAATGGTTAGGTATAGAAGAAGGGACAAAGAGTTACACATGGATCTCCATGGGAGGGGAAAATAGAATAAATTTTATGGTGGACTTGGCAGAAGTGAAAGGTACGGTCAAATTAAGCAAGAAGGAGGAAGAGAAAGGAGAGATGGGGTTGAGGAAGAGAATGTGTGGAGAGGCAACTAGAACTGAGGCATATTTGAGGTGTGGTATGAACACCTAGTAGAGTGGAAGCTTCTTAAAATATGTTAAAGTGGCCCCAATAATCTTTCTAAATACTTAGGGAGACAGAGTATCAACTGGCTACCTCTTGTCACCAAATGAGGCTTCCATTACTTGGACTTGGTTATTTCCAATTTACTTGTTAACAAAAGTGGTACCATGCATATCACCAAAAACTTAGGCTGTTGACCAGACAATAGGTTGTTCTCCACAAGCTGATAGAAAGGTCCCATTGCTAAACACAACACCCACACAACTCACTGAACATGGAAATCGAGCAGGTCCTTGCACAGCACTTTCTCTCCAATGTTCAACTGTTTTTGATACAGGAAGTTACTCTGCAAAATACCAAAACAAACAAACAAACAAACAAACAAACAAACAAACAAAAATAACCACAAAGATAGACCCTGTCCCTTTGATATTTAATACTGTTCTGCTGCAAAAATATGCTGTGACAATAGTGCTACTAAGCTTATTGGAGTGACCAACCAACATCTGATTAGATGTAAAGCCACTCCTAAGATATAATCCACAGCCAAAACTACTTGGGTTACCAAGAACAAGAGACTAAACAGCATAGAGTCCTAGAGTAAAACCAAAAACTATAGGTCAAAAATAAATAAATAAATAAATAAATAAATAAATAAATAAATAAATAAATAGATAGATAGATAGATAGATAGACTTCTAATGATATTCTGCTGTACTAATAGATCAGTGCCATAGTCCATCATCATCATAGAAGTTTCCTCCTGAAACAAATGGAAAAAACTACAGAGAAGTACAGTCATATATTATGCTGAGAGAAAGAGAGGAAGGGAGAGAGAGAGAGAACCAGAGACAGAGACAGAGAGACCTTAGAACATGTAGCTCAAAATTGGATGTCTCTATCAAATTCTTCCCCTCGAAGATCAGCGAATCCCGAGGAAGACGAGGCAGAAAGAACATAAGAGCCAGAAGGGTTGAGGACACCAGGAGAACAAGGCCCTCTGAATCAAGGCACATATGAGCTCACAGGCACTGAAGCAGCAATCAGTGGACCTGTGTGCTCTGAGCCAGGTCTTGAGGATATATATTGTTTTCAATTTATTATTTTCACGGGATTCTTCAGTCTGTAAATTAGTGGATCTCTGATTCTTGTCCCTTCTCTTGGGCTCTTTTAATTCTGTCCTTTTACTTGTCCAACTGTGACTTGATGGATTTTTGTTTTCTCTTATATTTTATTTTGTTATTTTTCATTGTTTTCATTTATGAGCCTGCTCTTTTCTAATAGATGAAAAGGGGGTAGGTTTGGATGGGAGGGGAGATGGGAAAAGAAGTGGGCTATACAGAAATTTTAATCCAGCAGCATGGTAGCTCTGGCAAGGGATCACATCCAAAGACCTAGGTCTGTGTGATCCAGATGAAACACAGACATGCTTTTAGAACACACCTTTATTCCCAAATAATGATGTCTAACTGAGGGTCAGAAAAAGTGATGAAACAGAGAAAGATTTGACAGAATGACTTAGAGATAGCATATGCCCAACCAATTCTCAAGGAAAACAAAACAAAACAAAACACAGACAGGATGGAGGGGCTACTTGAGCATAGTGTCCAGAGAGGGGAGTTTGAATGTGGTGCAGTTCAGTTTAGTGCAGTTGAGTTCTGTTATTTTGTGCATTAGGTACAGTCAGTGAAGTTAAGTTTGTAGAATTCAGAGGCACTTTTTCCAAGCAAAAGAATTTAGTCAGAAGACTATAAAATCCAATTTCAACAACTCAGCTTGTATAGAAGTTTGAGCCAGAACAACTGAGTTGAACCAGTCTGCCAGAGTTGAAAAAGAGCTACAAAGTATGAGTTTATTCAGCAATAAGTCTCAGAGGTTGAAAACATTCTAAGCCTAGTTTAGCAATGGAGGCTGGAAGCTGAAACCTTCAAGGTCCAGATTTGCAAAAGATGAAATTGTACAGAGGTTAGTAGCTTTCAGGTATAGGCCTAAGAATAGTTAAATAGAAATTCTCCAGGCTTAGGCCAAGCCATGTTTATGTAAAGCTTGGGTATGGCTCTCATCAGTTTGGTTGACTTTCTCAGAGCCCATTCTTTCTTCTTACCTTTCTATTACAGCTATCTCTTAGTCAGCTGAAAATCTTATTCATCTTTTATGCTGTTCTAAATTCAAATGTTTTAACCATAACATTCCTTTAACAGTAACAATAAGACTTCAGACAACTGGAACAGGAATGGAAAAAAGATTTAAAAGAACATTTGGTTATAAAGTAATACCAAAACATAAATCCCGTATGGAAAAGGACACTTTCCTTAAAGAATTAGATTAATTCTAATTAGATTAATTAGATTAATTAATCTAGATTAATTAGATTAATTAATTAGATTAGATTAATTAGATTAATTTCCTCTTACCTGTTTTCAAAATTCACTCATTTATTGGACAAACTTTCCAAATGATAAGGACAATAGTTGGCCATCTGACTCTAGCCAAGCAGGCCATTCAATATTGCTATGATGTCTGGGGTTTTTGTGTTATGAAAGAGTAAAAATTAATTGTATGTTATTCTCTTGATGATCCTTTGTGATGCATTTAAATTGTGGTTAGGTATGATTTTATTTAACATTTAACTCACTTGGGTTTTGCTGAAATTCTTCAAATATAAGAGGATTATTTTTTTTCTCTCAACTTAGTGATAATTTTCATTCATCAGTCTTCTGATCCAAGTCTGTTATCCACCATTTTCTCTTCTGAATTGTAATTACTTGGACTCATGGAACTCATTTTATTATTTGGATACCTTTTCCTTTTTAATATGTGGATAAATTTCATTGTTTTACTTTCAATTTTACTAACTCTATTCAACTTTTTATTTCTCAAGTCCATTCTAATTCAATAAATGAAGTTTTAAAATTCTGAATTTTCTACTTGCTTCTGTGATTGCCATGCTTATCTTTCGTTTGATTCAATGCATTAACTTTTTGGTCATGACTAAAATAAATTCAGAAAAAATGTTTTATTGTTCTAGTATCTGAGTCATCACAGTCATACATACATATAGACATACATACATAAAAACACCCCCTACACACACATACACACATGTGTTTTCAACATATCCTACAGGCCTAACCATTTAACACCTGTTGCTTTGTTCTCCATATGAACTGGCTTTGGAAATATAAAGCAATGGCCACATAATTTTCGTATAAATTTGAGGCTCCATCACTGCCTAGCATCTAGTATCTCTGTTAAAATGAATAAAAATACAATTCAATGAAAATTTAATTCGCAAATAACCTAAGAATATACATTAATTCAAAGCTTTTTGTTAACTCTAAGATTTTCTATCTAAGCATATCACTACATGTGTTCAAAAGCACTGAATCTGAAGCAGACAATGTTGTCATTTGATTATATTTTAGAAAAAGAAAATAATAATTTTACTTAATTGCTTTAGTTTAGGTTAGTTTCTTAATATTTTGCTTTTTAGGCAAATAAAAATACAATAGTCTATTTGTACACAGAGTACAAATATCTATACATAGATAGATTCCAGGGTGAGATTATATATCTCTGGATATGGTTACTTCATAAAATAAAACACTGCAGGTCATTTAATAATGTAAAAAAAAATCAGACTATTCTAGGATTAAATTTTTTAATGTAGAGGTTTTTTTTTTTTATCTGACTCAAAAAGTAGATATTCTTGGGAAGAATTATTTTTTTTGAGATTTACTTCTTTTTTTTTAATTTTTGTTTCATTTTGTATTCCCTCATAAGCCCCTCCCTCCTCCCCTCCCGGTCCCACCGTCCCCCCCTTTCTGCATGCATGCCCCTCCCCAAGTCCACTGATAGGGGAGGTCCTCCTCTCCTTCTTTCTGATCTTAGTCTATCAGTTCTCAGAAGTGGCTGCATTGTCAGGGTTCTAGGTTATCCTCATGGATAGTCCTTAGTTGGAGTATGATTTTCTGGGAAGTTCCTTGTGTTCAAATTATCTTGTTCTGTTGCTCTCCTTGTGGAGTTCCTGTCCTCTCCAGCTCTTACTATTTCCCACTTCTTACATAAAATTCCATTCACTCTGCCCATCAGTTGGCCTTCAGGCTCAGCATCTTCTTTGACAGTCTGTACTGCAGAGGCTTTCAGAGGCCCGCTGTGGCAGGTTCCGAGGTTGTTTCCTATTTTCTTTTTCTTCTGATGTCCATCCTCTTTGCCTTTCAGGATGGGGATTGAACATTTTAGTTAGGGTCCTCTCTTTTGCTTAGTTTGTTTAGATGTACAGATTTTAGTGGGTTTATTCTATGTTGTATGTTTATATGAGTGAGTATATACCATGCATGTCTTTTTGCTTCTGGGACAACTCACTCAGGATGATCCTTTCCAGGTCCCACCATTTACCTGCAAATTTCATGATTTCCTTATTTTTCTTTGCTGAGTAATACTCCATTGTATAGATGTACCACAGTTTCTGCATCCATTCTTCAGTTGAGGGGCATCTGGGCTGTTTCCAGCTTCTGGCTATTACAAATAAAGCTGCTACAAACATGGTTGAGCAAATGTCCTTTTTGTGTACTTGAGCCTCTTTTAGGTATATGCCTAGGAGTGGTATGGCTGGATCATGAGGAAGCGCTATTCCTAGTCGTCTGAGAAAGCGCCAGATTGATTTCCAGAGTGGTTGTAAAGTTTACATTCCCACCAGCAGTGGAGAAGGTTTCCCCTTTCTCCACAACCTCTCCAGCATGTATTGTCACTTGAGTCTTTGATCTTGGCCATTCTGATGGGTGTAAGGTGAAATCTCAGGGTTGTTTTTATTTGTGGGAAATTACTCAATTATAACTATGTATCCATTGAAATGGAGTAGGATAATTTATTTTAAAATTAATGATTGAACAAATTAATTTTAAATGAGTAAAATTATATGTGAAAGCCTCTTTAGAACAGTAGGCAATATCAGAATAATCTTGTGAATGAACTGTACCAGAGTAAATTAGAATTTAGCACTGTCCAATCCACATCCTGATTTCCACAATCAAAAAGTACTTTCAGAAAAAAAAGAAAGAGTAATTTCAGTCATGTGAATTTTTACATATATGTGTATACATGGGCGAGGGATGTTGTATCTGTGTGGCTTTAGTAATGCCATATACGATATGTAGAAGTCAGAAAACAGTGTGCAGAAATTAATTTTCTGCTTCCCTCATGTGGGTTCCCAGGGATTCAGCTCAGGTCCTCAGGCTTAGTGACAAGTTCTTATACACATTGAGCCAACTCATTCTCCCATGTAATTTTCAAAACCATATGGACAAGTTTACTAAATAGAGGTGAAAATAATGACAGTCATATCTAAGAAAAACTGTAATTGTTTTTTCCTCAGAAGAGGGGATGAGATGAGAGCAATTCTCAAGCATTTATGACTTTTTCTGAGATCTTGCTGGCTGGTTCAACTTAGCTGTTCTGGCCTAAGCTCCTTTCCAAGCTGACTGATTCAGAATGGGCTCTTTGTTTTCTGATCGAACTGGTCTAAAAATCCTCAAAGTAATTCTGTCAATATATTTTCATCTTATGGCTCCTTCTCATTCACTTGCTCATTCTGTTTTCACCTGTGTCCACTTTGTTCTCTCTTCAACCTTCTCTGTAAAACTGTCTCAGTAAGAAACTCTTGGATGGGGAAGGGGGCTCCCCTTCTCTCCCAGAATTGCTTTTAAGTAGCTTCTCTTTCCTCTTCTGTTCTCTTGAGATTCGGGAATATCCTATCTCTGACTCATTCTGTGAAAATTTTCTCTGATTTTTCATTTTGTCTGCTGCTCAATTAGATATCAGTTTCAAACATAGTTGCTTCCTTTTATAAACTAACTGTACCTTCAGTAGGATTAAAAGTGAGCACTATGCCCCTTACCTAGTCCACTGATATGGGAGGTCCTCCTGCCTTTCTATCTGACCCTAGCCTATCAGGTCTCATCAGGACTGGCTGCATTGTCTTCCTCTGTGGCCTGGCAAGGCTGTACCTGCCAGGAGAAGGTTATCAGAGAAGAAGGAAGGAGGAAGGAAGGACTTGAGGGGGGGGAGACGAGGAAGGGGGCCACAGCTAGAATACAAAGTGAAGAAATTATAAAAATAATTAATAAAAATTGTTTTTTTAAAGTTAGCACTAGAGCTGAGTCTGTATTCCAGCTGGATCATTCTGTAATCCAGAACATGTCTTCCTTCAAGACAGATCATACAGTTCTAAATGTCTCTGGATGTGATCCTTTGGCAGAGCAGCCATGTTGCTGCATTAAAATTTCTTTGCGCATTTCCACATTTCTGTTTAAACTAAACATTTCACACAGTTTAATTATTATTACAGAAGCAGTTATTGTGGAGAGCCGCTCGTTTGTCAGATTGCTTGGTTATTGAGTTCTCAGCAAAAAACTTGTTTGCCAAGTTAATATCCTTTTGTTTCTGTGAGGCTCACACAGGCAAGAGGTCAAGGTAGACAAGTTTGACTTCTCTATGAACCCCTTCATTGTATTGAGATGCTTGGCTCTAACTATAAAAAAGGATTGTGGAATAAACTGGCATGACAGTTTCTACTGGCAGCCCTCTCAAACAGATACCCTGTGTAGTGTTTTTTTGTTTGTTTGTTTGTTTGTTTGCTTGTTTGTTTTTTCCTTTCAATCCTCATTTCCCACTCAAGAACTGGTAAACTGCCAGAGCGCTCTGGCAAGTTATCAGTGCCATAAACTTAACAGTCTAAATTTCCTAATAAAGATCTGTTGATGCAATGATAATTCATAACTGCAGTCCTGATCATCTGTACTTATGCAAATGTCCATTCTAGCACCAAGGTTCTCCACACTGCCAGACTGATGAATGATCTGTCATTTTTTTAGCCAGTTTCTTGAGCTATTCCCATGCAGGGTGACCAATTTTCTGTATTGTCTCTGTTACTATTTTTCTGGGTCTCTTCAGTCCTTGAGTTGTGTCTTTAATGTAGAAATATCTCTAATTCTGATATGAGCTTTATCAATTTTGATGGAACCCATAGTCTTTCACCATCTGTGGAAATATAGGCAAAACCTCCTCCCTAATGTAACACATTACTTGATTTCAATTCTGATGCTAAAACATTTTTAACATATACAGGTTGATCTGATTTGGTAGTTATTTTTTTTCAACAATCTAGTGTCTTTTACCTAATCTTATTTCCCCTTCCTGTTTATAAGCATACAATTAGATCTTTATGAATTCACACATATCAAGAGCTAGCATTTCTTATCTTTTAAACTACACACTTAGGTACTCATATTTAAAAACAGAAACAATCAAGCCATGTTAATAAGATATCAATATAGAATGTCAGTTAAAATAGGTATCCACTGTATAAAATGAAAGGAATATTAATTTAAAATACTTATTGTTTCTGTATGTTTATGGTTCTATCTGCTATACAGATATCACCACATTCTTCCCTTTTAACCTTCTGATCCCCATGTTCAGTTTGTCTCACACTTAGTTTTTTTCACTGAATGATCTGATCATATAGAGTTTTGATTATATACTACATGTATGTAACTCGTATTTACTGAGTATTGTCTTTGATATGCTATTACTGACATACTATTAGATTCAGTGAATGGCTGTGTGTGTGTGTGTTTGTGTGTGTGTGTGTGTGTGTGTTAAAATCACAAATAAAGTAAGACTCCTCTTGCAATTACAGATTACATTGTAATCTGCTGCTTTTGACACTGCCTCTCACTGTGAGAATAATTTCTGCCATCTAATCAGTGTTCACTGCAATCCCCAGCCTTACAGCATCAAGCATGCCTTTTGCAGAAATAAGTCTTGAAGGACGATCAACCCCAACATTATTTTACTCATATTTCTTGCATAACACTATCTTACACATATTTCTTGCATGATCTGTAGACATGTTCCATGTTCTCAGAATTTTTTATGAATTGGAAAGAAATAGAACAAAGTAACATTTTGGGGTAGATAAGGCAGTTTACTTGGTAAAAGCGCTTCTTGTGCAGTACGTAAAACTGTTGATGACACCCAACTCCACAGAACAAAAGAGAAAGAAAGTAATACATGGAGGGACCTGCCTGTAATACTAGCAATGGGAATGCAGAAACATCAGGATCCCTAAGGCTTACTGGCCACTCACGGAATCAATGAGTTCCAAGTCTTAGAAGACTCTTTGTATGAAAGAGAGAGAGAGGTTAATAGTTTCTGGTCAAGGACCCCTGAGTTGATATCTTGCCTTTATTTGCAAATACACATGAACACACACACACACACACACACTCTCTCTCTCTCTCTCTCTCTCTCTCTCCTAAATTAGCAAGTTAATTTGTTAAAAATTATTTATAAACCCAAAATGATGCAAAAGTCTTTAACATTCTGCTGTTAAATTTTTGTTGAAGTCTATCACGTAATCAGTGAAAATGACAAATCTGACACTGACTATTTTATTGTTGTTATTTAATCAAAAGTGAGACATAGTGATTGTATTATCACATAAATAATTAATGATGTACTATCTTTAAAAATGTATACCTTAATTTATTTCTTAAGAAAAGTAAAATTACTTAAATTCACTTTAAACTTGTCAATAATCTTCAATGATTTCTCTCTATGCATCATAAAATTAATGTCTAAGAGAGGATCCAACACATTTATATTAATCTAATTATCAACTGAATATTAGATATGTATTATATATTCTGTGTCCTGTAGAGTGCCTTAGGTTTCTCATTGCTATACAAAGTTCAAGAAGTTTGCCTTTGCAAAACTTAGATCAAAGCTCTTAAAAGTTGGTGACCTACACTTTGTGTGCAAAGAGAAATCTTCATAATTGTGAATCAACATATTTGACAAAGTTACATTAAATCACATATACATTAAATTTCTTTTTTTAACATGGAATAATCTAGTCTTTAGTACTGGAAGGAAGGCGATCACTATCGCTCTTAAAGAGGACCTGAGCTCAGTTCCCAGCTCTCAAGTTGGGTTGTTCTTAACACCTGTAGCTCTAGCATCAGGAGATCTAGTGTTCTTTTCTGGTCTCCACGGGTTTCTGAACTCACATAGTGAAAGACCAGAGAATTAAAAATTAATTTTCGGGTTATTGGATTAATGTTTAAAGCACAAGTCTGAGTAAAGGCCTGACATATGGAGACATGTTTATTCACCTGCAGGAGGAATCAGCCTCACTGCATTCTTTTCCACTTGAGGTGCTAGGAAATCAATACAGATCACCACTTCCCCCTAAGACAATGAAACAAGGGAAGTCAGACCTTTAATGGTTTTGGGAATTCTCCACAGCAAATCAGTTCAATATGTAATATCCCCTTTTGTGTTTCAACCAATAGACCTTTGCCAGGCTGGAATTCCCCTGCTTTGGGAGCACTGGGAGGGATTGGGCCATTTTTTTTTTTAATTTTTAAAATGTTTTTATTAATTACAATTTATTCATTTTGTATCTCAGCTATAGCCTCCTGCCCTCATCCCTTCCCAAGGTCACCCTTCCTTTTTTCCTTACATTCCCCTCCCCCAGTCTACTGATAGGGACAGTTCTCCTCTGCTTTCATCTGACCCTAGCCAATCAGGTCTCATCATGACTGGCTGCATTATTTTTCTCTGTGGCCTGGTAGGTTGCTCCCCACTCAGGAGGAGGTGATCAGCCAGCAACTGAGTTCATGTCAGAGATAGTTCCTGTTCCTTTTACTAGGACAGCCACTTAATCACCCTCCCACCCTGAGCTCAGGGCTGTACTTTTAACTGCAGCATCGGGCGAGGCTGTGAACCCAAGCTCTAGCTTATAATAAAACGATCTTCATGTGTTTTGCAACAGACTCGACTCCTGATGGTCTTTTGCCATCTCTAGAATTGGGCACAACAATACATACAAATTCACACATGTGCCTGCTTACACACACACACACACACACACACACACACACACACATTCACATTCATAAAAAAATATTTTTTTAAATCTACGTTATTTTCTAGAAATAGCCTAGATTGTCTTATAATCATACTGTTCAGTGCTTGAGCTCACAACTGCAATATTTGTTTTTACTCACACTTCTAATAAACCAAAAAGGAAAATAAAAAGTCTGAGTAAAAACTTCTTTTACAAATTGAGAAAGAAAACATTTTACATTAAGACACATAAACATTTGGGACAGCAAGATTGATCAGTGGGCAAAGGTGCCTGCCATCAAGCCTGGCAACAGTACATTAGTCCCTGTGAATAGCTGTCTTCTAACACCCACATATGATGTGGTACGTTTAGATCCACACTAGGGAAGATGCTCAACCCTCATTCAGAAGGACAAATGCAACATCAGCAGCAGGAGAAGATGCAACAGGACAGGAGCCTGTCACAGACAGCCTCTGAAAGACTACTGATCGAGGTATTGAAGCAGAGGCTTAGACTTGTAAGAAGGGGGAGACAGAAAGTTCTGGAGATGACAGGAGCTCCAAAAGGAGGCTAACAGAGCCAAAAAAACCCCTGAGCCCTGGGACCCTGAAGAGAATAATACCCCAACCAAGGACAATGCGTGGAGAGGACCTAAAACCTGGCTCAGATATAGCCCATAAACTCTGTCTCCAAGGGGATCAGGGGCTTTCTCTGGCTTGAACTCAGTGACAGGCTCTCTGATCACCTCCAACTGGGGATGAGGGAGTGCAGGCTAGCCAGACCAATAGGAAGAAAATGCAACCTGATAGCCTATGGTCAAATAGAAGCAGAAGTCCCCTATCAGTGAGCTAAGGGAAGGGCATAGGGGGAGAAGAATGAGGGAAGGTGGGGTTGGGAGGAAAAAAAGGAGGAGGCCACAGCAGGGATACAAATTGAATAATTTTTAATAAATGATAATAATAATAAAAAAATAAAAAATTCACACAAACAAAACATTTTTAAAGTAGTAAATTACTTGTCTGCTTTGCATTTAGTGAGTGAAAACTGATAAATAATGAAGAGAATAAAACAAATTGAGTGGAAATAATTTTGTTACATCATAAAATCTGATGTATTTCATTTCAAAATTTCATGCAAATCTACCTCATAATGTTACAATCATACTAGGCAGATTCTTGAATATTTATAAATTTTGGATCCTATGTAAAATCATTTATGCTTGTGCAGTGCAAAAGTTGAATCCTGTCTATGAAAAATAAAAAATTAATGAGATGTAGATACATATTTTTTAAAAAAAGCAATAACGGGTTGAAGAGATGGCTTAGTGGTTAAAATCACTGGCTGTTGTTCCTCGGGATCCTGAGTTCAATTCCCAGCAACCACATGGTGGCTCATAACCATCTGTAGTGATATCTGGAGCACAGGCACACATGCAGGCAGAATGATGTATAAATAATATTTTTTTTAAAAAAAATGAGAAGAAATATACTTAACAATGCAACCTCTACTTGCGTGCACATGGCCTTGTCTGACACAATAACATATGGACTATGAGAGTTAAAAGAAAATCACCTAGGACTGAACACAGTCCATAGAGTAGGGGAGTGTGCTGAGACGCTATATACAGTATGAATATTGTCAGTGTTGACCCTCCTTTAAGAACATATCATGAGCTTCTTGGGTTTCTTGGATTTCTCCAATATAGAAATGTATTGCCTATCTAGATGAAAGTGTTAATGAAATTGTTAAAAGTTGACATTTCATAAGTTCAATTGAAGTTTCAAATTGTAAATGATAAAGAAAAATTAAGAAAACATAAGTTTTTATAATAGTCTCCTATTATTTATAAAAATATGCTATTTCATAATTTAAAAAATCCAAGAATTTCTAAATGCAATCATTAAATAGCAAAACTTACAAAATATGTTTTCACCAAAATAATTTCTCTCACATATGTATTCTCAGATATTATCTATTAAATAGTAATTATCATTCTACCCACAGTATAGCTTGGGAACAATAAAAATATAATTTAAAAGTTTATGACAAAAATAAAAGATTTATCTCATTATATTCAATAGTTATTTTGCTTATGAATTTTTTTAGAAATTCATTAAATGCAGACTACATAAAATACCTCCTTCTCAAATTATAAGATTTAGTTGAGTCACATGGATAAAACAGTTTTTACAGATATATGTCAAAACACCAATCACTAAAATTTTTCAGTTAAAGGAATTATTTGCTTCATGTGGAACATATATGTTTACATTAAAGCTCAATTGATTAAATATTTATTGCTTGAAATTTATATTTCTTTGTCTACAAAAGTACTAGTAAAATATATAAGATCAATAAAAACAAGTGAAGTGCAATGACCTATAAGACCAGATTTTCAAATAATTTTCCAGTACTGTGCCTGCCTTAGCCAGAAAAAAAGTTTAAAAAACAGATAAAAATGGGAAGATTGCCTCATTTGTTGATTGAATAAGGGTGAAATGATCTAATTCGGCTGATTTTTTTATTCTCCTAAACAGACTACCCACGGGGATTTCCTATTTGCTCTAGCCAGACCTGATGAACAGAGCTTTCAGGAAGATTGCAGTGGCTAAGACCTTGGAAAGGGCTCTTCAGGGGTCCAGATTGAACTGGAGTCACCCCTTTACACCTGGCATAATAGCAGAAGACATTTCTCAAAGGCCTTGCTGCAGCAATTGCAGCAACAGCATTAGCAGCTCGCACAGTGGGTAGGAAGGCGCCAACCAGCCATTAGGAGGCAGAGAAGGGAGGGTGATCTGAGGAAGCCAGGCAGTGCTGGTCCTTATCCAGGCTTTCTTTGGGAAAAGAACATTGTAATTGTCCTTGTTTTAGAACTTCCCTTCTCCCTCTAAACCACTACTTATTCACTTGCATTAAACATTTTTCTTTTAAATAAATAAAATCCAATATGTAAGATACTTTAAATTCAAATATAAGCATATTTAAGGTGTATTTTCAGAAAATGTTTACCTTGTAGAACGCAAAAGGTCATGAATTTTTCAAATAAAAATATAACACATTGTTTTGTTTTTCTCTGTGCTACAAGTAATGGTGATTATTCATGCATTTGCTTTTAAAAGAAATTGTGTGTAGATAATTTAGCTAGCATAAACTTCCAAGTAAATGCTTTGCTGAACGTCATGCATAAAAATTACTCATAACCATTAATTGTTCCTAATTTGGGGTATTCATGTGACTTGCCAATTCACTACTTTTTCAATAAAATTTCTTCATTACTTCGAAAGAGACGCTAAACATTATACAGTTAAAGGTAGAGACAACATACAATTTATGAAAGAACGTAACATGTAAATTTTATGCATAAAGATCTTTTTGTGGCCACAAATAAAAGCTAAAGAGTATATTTACTTTGAATGGAGTTAAGAAACAATGCAAAACCCTCTTCATTGCATTATCATGTTTTATAGTGACTTTTATGCCCCAAGCATTATGTTGCTGGATCCTTTTGATATCAATCTGCATGCTCATGAATTTAGAGTACATCAAAATATACAGCCTAGATGGCATCCATAAGACTTCTTGTTATACCAGAAGGGTGAGGCTCTTCCACTTTATTACATATTCACAAGTGATAGCAAAATCTCTTGCATAATTCACCCAATAGTATGTAATACATAATTATGCATGATTTTACTAGATGCTGCATAATATGCAAAACTATTTGTGGCGGCTTTAGTAAATGCACAAATGTTAATGAGTGACTTTAGAACATTTCTTTTTTGTACATGTTACTCTAGCAAACAGTGAAGCATATCTAACTGATTCTAAAATGTTTGTTTTACACTGAAGTAAATTGAAAAGCAAATTGTGACTTAAAAGTGACATCTAGATGATTCATTGAGCAAAAGTCAATGACATGGTCACAATGTGTGCTTATTCACTTTGTATTAAAGCAGAAAGACTCTTCAAACTCAACTGGTTTTAGCAATGTAGCTAGGGAAAAAGAAAGTTTAATTATCTCTCAAATTTTTAAATGAATTTATAAAATTCGTAGAACATTTTGTAAATTAATTCATCCTTATTTCATTATCCTTACTTGAATCTGAAAAGTTGCTCATTAATATTTGTGGAAAAAAATAATCTGAGTGTCCATTTTAGTAGAAAAATAATACTTGTCATATTTTGTTGCCACAAGAACTACAAATAAATTTCATATTCTAAATCTTTTCATTATTTTTTTACTCCCCAGAATAATTGTGTTTTTGTAAAAAGTTTTAAAAGTGTATAATAAAATCATAGTTCATTATATAAATCGATGAAGGGCCATAGATATGAAAGGAGAGCTCTTCAAAATATAGCCAAGTATCCAGCACCTGGTATCTCTTCCCTTTCCTGAAGAGGGCTGTGGATACAATTAGAAAGCAGATGGTTACTGACAACATACGCATGCCGCTTCCGCACTCTATGGTTATTGTATCATACTGGTTATTGTGTGTCATAGATACCATAGCTAGATTGAACTGTTGTTTGCTTCTCTCCTTTGAAAACTTGCAAGACTGGTGCTATGATAGCTGGCCTTCAGGGAAGTGGCTTTCAGGCTAGATACACCTGTGGGATCTGTGCGTGTGCGTGTGTGTGTGCGTGTGTGTGCGTGTGTGTGTGTGTGTGTGTGTGTGTGTGTGCATGTGTGTGTCTGCGATGCCTTCTGTAATAGTGAAATTACTTACGACGTTTTTGGACATCCGTGCTGCTCTTTTACACTCTCCTCTACTTCATTTGTATTTTTATCTCTTCCTGTTTTTCCCATTTTTTTCTTCAGATCTCCTCTACCCTGCTATTATCCTGTCTATTGATTTTCCCTTCCTCAATCCTACCCCTTTTTACTTTGCTGGTTTCTGCTGCTCCTCTAGGTTATGCTCTCACATCTTGAGATTTGGAACTGTGAACCTACCTCTAAAAAAAAAAAAAAAAAAAAAAAAAAAAAAAAAAAAAAAAAAAAAAAATAAAAAAAAAAAAAAAAAAAAAAAAAAAAAAAAAAAAAAAAAAAAAAAATAATAATAATAATAATAATGTAGTATAATATAATCTCAAAAATCAGCCAGAAACAGATCTTAATTAGTTGTACTTTCAAAATCTATATATTAAAATTTTGTATTATAAAATCCTACTATGCATAATTTATTTAAAAATAATAAAAATACATTACATGAAAAAGAGAGTAGATTCAAAACATTGCTCATGCTTTGGGTAATCTATATTACTCCTGTAGACAATCTTTTTTTTTTTTTACTTTTATCTTTTTTTACTTTTTTAAATTATTTATTACAATTTATTCACTTTGTATCCTGGCTGAGGCCCCCTCTCTTGTTTCCTCCCAATCCCACCCTGCCTCCATCATCTGCTTCATTGACAACTGTTTAACTTTGTGGATTCATGTACGCAACAGTTCTAAAAGAAGAATTTAGGAATGTTATTTTTAAGAAAAAAGACTATAGAAATACTTAGTTTACCAGATGCTGGCAGCATTCTCTCTGTAGCACTTATACATGATGTATTCATCACTACAAATGATTTTAAAATGGCATGAATATATGTAAACTCTGATATTACTGTGTCCATGGTAGTACTTCATAACATGCTACTAATATTAACATTTATTAAGGAACAAAACGTTTCTGGAGTGAGAATGAATTATTGCTTGTCAAAGACAGAATCAAATAACACTTGGTCTAAGGAACTTGTGTAAAATATGGCTAATGTTCCACAGCATAAAGTAATGACAAATGTTCATTCATTCATGTTTAGTCCAGTGAATGAATTACACTTAGAATTGTGTATAAAATAATTCAAAAACACTAATAAAAATGAAGGTTTTAAAGAACTGCACTGTTAACTTGTAGGTAAGAGTGATAAGGCAAATGCTTTAAAAGAAACTGTCATCTTAGAGCCTGTCGTGGAGTTCATGCCAGAGACAACCCCTGCTCCACTTGCTAGGTTACCCACTTGGAGACTGAGTCAATGGGCTACATCTGAGCAGGGGTTTTAGGTCCTCTCCATGCATGATTCTTGGTTGAAGACAATGCAGCCAGTCCTGATGAGACCTAATAGGCTAGGTTAAGATAGAAATGGAGGAGGACATCCCATATCAGTGGACTAGGGAAGGGGGCATAGAGGAAAAGAGGGAGGAAGGGTAGGATTGGGAGGAGACAAGAGAGGGGGCCTCAGCCAGGATACAAAGTGAATAAATTGTAATAAATAATTTAAAAAAGTAAAAAAAAGATAAAAACTGTCATCTTTTTTAATTTTAATTTAAAAATTTTATATTAATTATAGTCTATTCATTTGTATCCCAGCTGTAGCCCCCTCCCTCATTCACACCCAATCCCACCCTCCCTCCTTCATCTCCTCCCATGCTCCTCCCCCAGTCCACTGCTAGGGGAGGTCCTCCTGTCCTTCCATCTCACCCAAGCCAGATAATATAATAGCATGTCTCATCAGGACTGGCCTCAATGTCTTTTCTGTGGCCTGGTAAGGCTGCTCCCCACTCAGGGGGAGTTGATAAAAAAGCCAGCCACTGAGTTCATGTCAGAGACAGTCCCTGTTTCCCTTACTAGAGCACCCATAAAACCTATCATCTTAATGAGGGATTATTTTAGGGAATTAATAGGCCACAAAACAGAAAGAAAAAAAAATTCAGATAACATGGTAAGATTGAGCTTGATTATTTTTAAGGCCAACTCCAAGTTCAAATATAACACCAAACACACTTTTTTTTTTCTTCAGAATTTTACACGTGTGTGTGTTGTTTTGGCCACGGTTTCATGTGTGTGTGTGTGTGTGTGTATGTGTGTGTGTGTGTGTGTGTGTGTGTGTGTGTGTGTGTGTATGTATGTGGGTTTGTGTTTTGTAGTCTTTGATTTTCCATAAAAATTATAAAGGTTAGTTTGATTATAGATATAACCATTGTTACCATAATAGGTATAAGCATACATTTTCTGTTAAAGTAAATAAAACATATTTTCCTTTTTATAATAGCATGGAATTTGGCTATGTAAAATAAGAGTTAGGTATTAACTCATATTCACTGGCACTAACCTATAAAATCCAGAAAGAGAAGACAGATTTTTTTTTTTTTTTGGTAAAGACAAAAGCAAGAAGATATACTTATTAATGAGTGGCTAGCAAAGATATTTTCTTTCCACATTATTGACCATTTATTAAGTAGGTTATACTAATCTTATTAAAGTGTATTTTTTTTTGCAGTTTTCTTTATAAGAAAGTCAACTCTAAAGTGCTTGTCATCAATAAATATAAGGAACAGGACACCAACTAGCTTATTAGGAAAGTGCCACTTCTAATATTTCTGTCCATTACTAATAACTGCATTTTATCATTTCAAGTTTGTTAGCATAATATCAACTTTTGATTATCTGAAAACAATTGTGTCAAATTTAGATTCTGCTCTTGCTTTAACAATTGATTTTATTCCTGAAATTGCTTAATGATTTGATATAAAAATTAATTAGAACTATCAGTTATCATATAAGGTTTTAATGACATTTGGATGATAAAACTAGTAGCAAATGAGCATCAGTATTCTGCCAATTCAATTCAAAGAAATAAACAAAGAATGTTCAATTCCATTTTCATTGACCACGTTACTTTTCTATGCAGTATTTTGTTTATCATTTCCTATTCTACATTCACAACTCAGATTTGAAGCACTCTTCAGAATACTAAATTACTGTCATGTTTCCCACCTCGAAATAGTCTTTTCCAAGTCACTACTATTGTGATTCAAAATAGAGAATTAACATTGAAATCTCCAGGCTTAAGTGGGTTTTCCTGTGGGGTCAAGTGACTATTCACATAAGTTCAACAAAGTTGTCTACTGATTCCTAAAAAGCCAACAAATCATAGTGAGCACTTTATTGTTTCTCCAAGTATTGTAACAACCATCCTTAAGTTTATGATGGTGTTATGCTCTCACTGTTCAAGAAACTCACTTGTATAATCCTCTTAGTATGCAACACAATGCTATTTGTAAACTGAACAACATGCAACTTGAAAATGAAATCTTCTTGGTATTCTGTAAACCAGGAGGATCAACAAGAATTAATGCAAGGCATACACAAGAACATTTCTCTACAAAGAGAGAACTGTGCCTCGAACCATTTTGAGTATATTTAGTGTTAGCACCCACCAATGAGTCAGTAGAGGTATGCATATCCTTAAATCTCACATGAATAACAATTTCAAAATAAGTTGAATATCTCCTATGACATGATATGGTTTTTCCACTGACATTTTTATATAATATTTTTGTGATATAAATTATTTAATTATATTATATTGGTAGATATTAAACCTTCCAAATAATGCATTTTAATGTGTATATTAAAGTGTGCCTAGAAAAAATTGTAGATGAATTTTTATATACTTATCTAACCTGAAAATTTTATTTCTAGTTGCCTGTGGAATGAATAGATAAATAGAAAAGTTATTTTCAATTATATACATGACAAATTCTATGAAAAGTTTTACAAAAATAATTATTGATATCAGATACTCTTCAGGAAGTGTTTGCCTTGAAAAGCCTAAATTAGAATTGTATATACAGTCCAAGTTTATTACATTAATAGAAGCTGCTTAGTCTCCTACATTTTGATTAACAATCATAAATGATTTCCAGGATCATTATCACTGATTTTATGTTCAATCCCATTTCAAAATAAATGTAAAGGCTCTGGTTTGAATATGAATCTCTAAGACAACAGCCTTGCTTATGTCTAGTATGTTAAATAGTTGATAAACCCACATTTCTTAGGAAATAGAATTTCATTTGTGTCAGAAGAAAACCACAAATACCTGTAAAGACAATTGATGATCACAAGAAAAACATAATTGTAAACAAATGATTATATTGTGATAGTATTTATCAATAAAATTTTAAAGTAAAATCAAGCTGAAACTGGGGTTTGATTAGAATGTTATGAAGATTTTTTAGGTCTATTGATACTCATGTCACAAATTATCATGGTGTTTCAATCTCTTTACAATTTCTCTCATCAGGAGGAAAAATGCAACTGTTTACTTGCATAGGAGGCATAAGCCTTTAAATTTTAAAAGAGGCGTGGCCTTCAGAAATGTGTTTAGCTTATTTAACCTCCAATTCATTTGTACATTATGCCTTAAAAAACAGGAATTAAGTTTCATAATATGTATTATTTCCTAGCATACTCTCCAAGACATGGTAGGCTTTCATTTACTGTTAATGAATATGGAAATAAACTAAGTGTTTTTGTTTTTCTGACTAATTGGGGCCAGGGGCCCCTTATTATCAAAATTAATTTTATCCAGTTTTCTTTCTCTAATATGCTAACAGATTCATGTTGACCACTAGAAACAAATTGTTTCCAGAGTAGTCTATCTATAAAATAGGCATGCATTTTTAGTTTTTAAAAACACCAACAGTGCCAACGAGGGCCCAGGAGGGCTTATGGATAATAAAGCGCCAACCAAGGACCATGCATGCACTAAACCTAGCCCCACTACGGAGATGTGGACGAAGGACAGCTTGGTCTTTATGTGGGTTCCCTAGTAAGGGAACTAGGGATTGTATGTTACTTGAAACTTGCTGCCTGCTTTTCAATCACTCTCCCCCCACACCCCGCCCCCGGGGCTGCCTCCACAGGCCACTATGGAAGAAGATGCACTCAATCCTGTTGCAAATCTTTGATTTGTTCTGGTGGGTTGGTAAGGGGCCTGACTCCCCTTTTTCTTAGTTGTAGAGGAGAAGGGATGGGGAAAGATAGAGAGAGAGGGAGTGAACTGAGAGGAAAGGAGGGAGGGGTTTATGATTGGGATGTAAAGCTAATTAATTAATTAATTAACTAATTAAAAGAACAGAAAAACACAATATACTTTTATTCATAAAACTGGTCATGATTCTGTATCCATTCCTCCATTGAGGGACATCTGGGTTGTTTTCAGGTTCTGGCTATTACAAATAAAGCTGCTACAAACATGGTTGAACATATGTCCTTATTGTGTACTTGAGCATATTTTGGATATATGCCTAGGAGTGGCATGGCTGGATCTTAAGGTAGCCTGTGACAACTCAATATCCAAGTGGGTCCTCTAATAAGGGGAACAGGGACTGTTTCTGACATAAACTCAATGGCTAGCTATTTGAGCCCCTTCCCTGGAAGAGAGAGAAGCCTTACCAAGCCACAAAGGAAGACAATGCAGCCAGTCCTGATAAGACATGATAAGCTAGGTTCAGATGGAAGGGGAGGAGGACCTCCCCTATCAGAGGACTTGGAGAGGGGCATAGAAGGAGATGCGGAAAGGAGGGTGCTATTAGGAGAGGAAGAGGGAGGGGCTACAGCTGGGATACAAAGTTAATAAATCATAACTTAAAAATTAAAATACAAAAATAAAAATTTAATTTAAAAAATGGTAGTAATTCATGATAAATAAAAAAGTTAATATGACACATCTTCATCCAGCCACAAAAGCTAAACAAAATTACACTGTTACCTCACATCTGGAATTTTTGCAGGACGCTTTGCATTACAGTTGAGTTTAGAGTTCTATTGGACTCTCTAGCATCTGGGTAGGTGGGTATTTTTGACAACTTGCTGTCTACTAGAGAACTAAAAAGGCATCACCTGGTCAAGACATTTCTTTTCCAATCAGAAACTACATTGTGCAAAGCCTTGCCCAGAGGAAGGACTAAACTCTAGGGCTATAAAAAAGTCTCACAGGCAACTGAGGATCTTGTGATTGTCAAATGAAAGAAAACATAAAGAAGTTCATGCAAGAGGAATGATGCTAGCCGCTTTGTTGTTTTAGACTTTGATATCCTTCCTTTATGCCTCTAGAGTTTTATTCTAAAATTCCAACTTTCCATCAAATATGCTACAAAGCAAACAAGGAAAACATAAAGAATAAGAGAAACATATTATAAAAGGGTTTCCATTTAGTGGAAAAACAAAACAGTGCAAGCATACTCAGACCAGGATAAAGCTTTTTACTTAATACTCTAAGACCAAACTTCAACTTCTCTGAGCTAGGCATAAATTATTCAAAACAGGACTTCTAATGTTTAAACCACAATATTTTAATGTTAATCATTATTATTGTACTATTTCTAAGCAAACAACATGACAAAATATATGGTTGTTATGTATGTTGTATGTGCGTATGTAAACTTGTATATACGCACATTGGGGCACACATTCACTTGTGTACATATATTTATACAATTTCTTCTATCACGCCCCATTTTATTCACTGAAACAGGGTATCTGGCTAAATGTGAAACTCCCTGGCTACTCAGATACATAGGTAACTCGGTGGATCTTCTTTTTCTTTCTTCTGGGTGCCAGGATTAAAAGCTGTAATAAAAGTGCACCTGTACTTTACATGGATTCCTGGGATCTGTTTTGTGATTCTCATGCTTGAGTGGCTAAGGGCTTATCCAGTGAGTTATTTATTCAATTCATTTTTTTTCTTAACGTGATTATATTGATTAAATGTAAACAAAATACATTGATTCACACACACACACACACACACACATACGCACACTTGGAGAGTGAAAATACTCTTGGTAATAAGAAAACTTGGTGTTATCTCAATCCCCAATCTCAAATTGTATTACAGAGCTATAATAATAAAAAGAGAGTGAACAGAAATAAAAACAGACATGTTGACCAATAGAGCCAAGTTGAAGACCCAGACATAAATCCACACACCTATTTATATCTGAAATTTATATATATATAAAGGAGATAGAAATACAAGAGAGAAAAAGAAAAAAAAAAGTGTCTTCAACAAATAGTGCTGTTCAAACTGAATGAATGCATAGAGAAAAATCCCAATAGATCCATACTTATCACCCTTTGCAAAGCTAAACTGCAAGTGAATCAAAGACTCCAACATAAAGTCAAAATTCATGCAATCAGAGCCTACCACAGAGGTCCTCTGCAAGACTCTACCCAGCAGTGAATCAAAGTAGATACTGAGACTCATAACCAAACTTTGGGCAAAATTCAGGGAATCTTATGAAAGAAGGGGGAGATAGTAAGACCTGGAAAGGACAAGAGCTCCACAAGGAGAACAATAAAACCAAAACACCTGGGCACAGGTTTTTTTTTTTTTTTTTTTTTTTTTTTTTTTTTTTTTTTTTTTTTTTTCTGAGACTGATACTCCAAAAAAGGACCATTCATGGAGATAACTTAGAACATCTGTTCATATGTAGCCCATGGTAGCTCAGTATCCAAGTGGGTACCCCAGTAAGGGGAACAGTGGCTGTTTCTGATATAAACTAAGTGGCTAGCTTTTTGACCACCCCCCTCCCCGAGGGGGGAAATCTTGCTAGGCCACAGAGCAGGACAATGCAGCCAATCCTGATGAAACCTGATAAACTAGGGTCAGATGAATGCAGAGGAGGATGTCTCCTACCAGTGGACTTGAAGAGGAGCAGGGAGGAGATTAGAGAGGAAATAAGAGATTGGGAGGGAATGAGGGAGGGGGCTGGAGCTGGGATACAAAGTGAATAAACTGTAATTAATATAACAAATAAAAATTTAATACAAAAAATACATGGAATCTGATAGAAGAGAAATTAGGGAATCATTTTTAATTTTTTATATTGAAAGTAGATTTTCTTTAATAAACATTCTGTGGAACATTCTATAACTGTTAAATTAAGTTCAACATAATGTCTAAATCCAGACATTGCAAATATTTAATTTCATTTCAAATTCAGAAATTTTTCATATAGTTAAAGAGAACCTAGGTTATGTAGTAGGTTCTCCCCCTCTTAGGTTTTTTTATTTTTCTATCAAAACCAAGAAATTTTATAGAGTGGACATTCATTAATTGAAAATCTGCTTAAGAGGAAGTAATTAGTTATAATATATACTTACACAAAAATTGAAAATGTTATTATATAATTTTAAGAAAACTGCTCTTTGATCACTTCTCCCAGAATGGGGAGCAGCCTTACCAGGACATAGAAGAGGACAATGTAGCCACTCCTGATGAGATCTGACAGACTAAGATCAGAAGGAAGGAGAGGAGGACCTCCCCTATCAGTGGACTTGAGGAGGAGCATGCGTAAAGAAGGGGGTGGGAGGGTAGGATTTGAAGTGGAGGAGGGAGGGGCTTATGGGGAGATACAAAGTGAATAAAGTGTAATTAATAAATATATATATATATATATATATATATATATATATATATAAAAGAAAACTAAGAAATTAAAGTTTAAGTTTTTATACTTCTTTAATTAATGATATAATTCTAAATTCCCTGCTGGTTCAGCAAATGGTGGGATCTAGAAAAGATCATTCTGAGTGAAATATCCCAGAAGGAGAAAGACAAAAACGCTATATACTCGCTTATATAGACCTATATGATATGATAAACATAATGAAATCTATACACCTAAAAATGATAATCAAGAGAGCAGACATGGGGTAAGATGATCAATCCTCATTTAGAAAGACAGATGGGATGTGCATTGAACGTATGACAGGAATCTACTGCAGAAGGCATCTGAAAGACTCTACCTAGCAGTGTTTCAAAGCAGATACTAAGACTCATAACCAAACCTTTGGCAGAGTACAGGGAATCATATGAAAGAAGGGGCGTTAGTATGATGGGGAAAGGACAGGAGCTCCACAAGGACCAAAATACTGGGGCACAGGGTCTTTTCTGAGACTGACATTCAACCAAGGACCATGTATGGATATAACCTAGAACCTCTGCTCAGATGTAGCCCGTGGTAGTTCAGTAACCAATTGGTTTCCCATAGTAAGGGAAACAAGAACTATTTCTGACAGGAACTCAATGGCAGGCTCTTTGACCTCCCCACCACCCAAGGGAGGAGCAGTCCTGTTAGGCCACAGAGGAGGACTTTGCAGCCAGTCCTGAAGATATCTGATAAAACAGGGTCAGATGAATGGGGAGGAGGTTCCCCCCCATCAGTGGACTCAGAAAGGGGCACAGTGGAGATGAGGGAGGGAGGGTGGAATTGGTAGGGAATGAGGGAGCGGGATACAGCTGGGATACAGAGTTAATAAAATGTAACTGATAAGAAAAAAAATAAAATTAAATAATAAAAAATTACTCTTTATGTTATAAAAACAAATACACCGTTTTCAATAATTTCTCCAACTTTCAATGCCAAGTATAATTAGTTAGGTTTCGTGAATGATTCCTCAGAAAATACTTTAAGATTCATATACATAACAATCTAATGAAAATATGGTGGTTCACAATCTCGAACAATTTGTAGCTGAAATGAGAACTTAAAAACTAAATTGTATAGGACTTGGGCTTGTGTTGTTGTTAATTTTAGTTTTCTAAAATAATTGTCAGATCTTCATTCCTTCCAAGCAAATCAGTTTATAAAATAATGGGGTGACGGAACATCCCTAAAAACATTTCCAGATGAAAGTACAAACGAGAATGCTGAATAGTTTTGCTAATCCATATTAGTTTTATCTGCTTGATTAGTTAAAGAGAAGTTAAAATGTAGACAACACAATCACATTCCTATGTGTTGGAAATTCAAGTTCTGTAATACTTACAAAGTATTTAGACAAGTTATAGCAACATGTGGTATATCTTCATGACAATCCCCATATGTCAGAATTTTAGAAATAAATCAACTCAAAAAAATCAGAAGCCCTCCTGTATACCAAAGACAAAAGGGCCGAGAAAGAAATTAGGGAAACAACACCCTTCAAAATAGCCACTAATAACATAAAGTACCTCGGGGTGACACTAACCAAGCAAGTGAAAAATCTGTTTGAGAAAAACTTCAAGTCTCTGAAGAAAGAAATTGAAGAAGATCTCAGAAGATGGAAAGATCTCCCGTGCTCATGGATTGGTAGGATTAACATTGTGAAAATGGCCATCCTGCCAAAAGCAATCTACAGATTCAATGCAATTCCCATCAAAATACCAACTCAACTCTTTACAGACCTTGAAAAAAATATTCTCAGCTTCACATGGAGAAATAAAAAACCCAGAATCTCCAAAACAATCCTGTACAACAACAGATCATCTGGAGGTATCTTCATCCCCGATCTCAAGTTGTACTACAGAGCAATAGTAATGAAAACTGCATGGTATTGGCATTAAAAAAAAAGGAGGATCAATGGAACCGCATAGAAGACCCAGAAATAAACCCACACACCTATGAATACTCGATTTTTGACAAAGAAGCCAAAACGATTCAATGGAAAAAAGACAGCATCTTCAACAAATGGTGCTGGTCCAACTGGATGTCCACATGCAGAAAAATGTAAATAGATCTATATTTATCACCCTGCACAAAACTAAAGTCCAAGTGGATCAAAGACCTCAACATAAAACCAGATACTCTAAATCTGTTAGAAGAAAAAGTGGGGAACAGCCTAGAACTCATTGGCACAGGAGACAACTTCCTGAACAGAACACCAACAGCACAGGCTCTAAGAGCAACAATCAATAAATGGGACCTCATGAAACTGAAAAGCTTCTGTAAAGCAAAGGACACTGTCATCAAAACAAAACGCCTGCCTACAGATTGGGAAAGAACCTTCACTAACCCTTTATCTGACAGAGGACTAATATCCAGTATATACAAAGAACTAAAGAAGCTGAAAAGCAGCAAACCAAGTAATCCACTTAAAAAATGGGGAACATAGCTAAACAGACCTCATGAAACTGAAAAGCTTCTGTAAAGCAAAGGACACTGTCATCAAAACAAAACGCCTGCCTACAGATTGGGAAAGAATCTTCACTAACCATTTATCAGACAGAGGACTAATATCGAGTATATGCAAAGAACTAAAGAAGCTGAAAAGCAGCAAACCAAGTAATCCAATTAAAAAATGGGGAGCAGAGCTAAACAGAGAATTCTCGACAGAGGAATATCGAATGGCAGAGAAACACTAGATACCTGATAAAACAGGATCAGATGAATGGGGAGGAGGTCTCACCTATCAGTGGACTTGGCAAGGGGCACAGTGGAGATGAGGGAGGGAGGGAGGGAGTGGGAGGGAATGAGGGGTCTGGACACGGCTGGGATACAGAGTTAATAAAATGTAACTGATAAGAAAAAAATAAAATTCAAAAAAAAAAAAAAAAAGAAATGCTCATCCTCATTAGCCATCAGGGAAATGAAAATCAAAACGACCCTGAGATATCACCTTACACCCATCAGAATGGCCAAGATGAAAAACTCAAGGGACAACACATGCTGGGGAGGTTGTGGAGAAATGGGAACCCTCCTCCACTGCTGGTGGGAATGTAAACTGGTACAACCACTCTGGAAATCTGTCTGGCGCTTTCTAAGACAATTAGGAATAGTGCTTCCTCAAGACCCAGCTATACCACTGCTAGATATATACCCAAAGTTTGCTCAAGTACACAAAAGGGATATTTGCTCAACCATGTTTATAGCAGCTTTATTTGTAATAGCCAGAATTTGGAAATAACCCAGATGTCCATCAATGGAGGAATGGGTACAGAAATTGTGGTATTTTTACACAATGGAATACTACTCAGCAATCAAAAAGGAGAAAATCATGAAATTTGCGGGCAAATGGTGAGATCTAGAAAAGAGCATCCTGAGTGAAATATCCCAGAAGGAGAAAGACAAACACGGTATATACTCACTTATATAGACCTATAAAATATGGTAAACATAATGAAATCTGTACACCTAAAAAAGATAATCAAGAGAGCAGATATGGGGTAAGATGATCAATCCTCATTTAGAAAGACAGATGGGATGTGCATTGAACATATGGCAGGAGTCTACTGAGCGCATTGGAAAGACTCTAACTAGCAGTGTTTTCAAAGCAAAGACTCATGACCAAACCTTTGGCAGAGTACAGGGAATCATAAGAAAGAAGGGGAGTTAGTCTGATGTGGAAAGGATAGGAGCTCCACAAGGACCAAATATATCTGGGCACAGGGTCTTTTCTGAGACTGACATGCAACCAAGGACCATGTATGAATGTAACCTAGAACCTCTGCTCAGATGTAGCCTGTGGTAGCTCAGTAACCAATTGGTTTCCCATAGTGAGGGGAACAAGGACTATTTCTAACAGGAACTCAATGACTGGCTCTTTGGCCTCCCCACCCCCCAAGGGAGGAGCAGTCCTGTTAGGCCACAGAGGAGGGCTTTGCAGCCAGTCCTGAAGATACCTGATAAAACAGGATCAGATGAATGGGGAGGAGGTCCCCCCATCAGTGGACTTGGAAAGGGGCACGGTGGAGAGGAGGGAGGGAGGGAGCGCCTGGGAGGGAATGAGGGATGGGGACATGGCTGGGATACAGAGTTAATAAAATGTAACTGATAAGAGAAAAAAAATAAAATGCAATCCAATTAAACAGTGGGGTATGGCCTCCTGAAGCAGCATTACCAGGCCACAGAAGAGAACAAGGCAGCCACTCCTGATGAGACCTAATTGGCTAGGATCGGAAGGAAGGAAAAGGGGTCCTCCCCTATCAGTGGACTTGGGGAGGGGCATGAATGCAGAGGGTGGAAGAAAGGAGGATTGGGACGGGAGGAGGGACGGAACAACGGGGGTGGGGGGTGGATACAAAGTGACTAAAGTGTAATTAATAAAGAAAAATAAAATAAAAAAGAAAACAATAAAAAAAGAAATATTGAACCATGAATAACACTTAATCCCACTGTCTTATTACAATGATTGGAATATGACACCACGAAAGGTTAAATAAAATCCCATAGGCCTCTATGAGATGATGTGTAATGCTTCAACTCCAGTTACAGACTTTGTACGATTCTTTACTGTAATACTGAATGCATCTATTACTCCATTTATTTGAAATTATTTTTATCAGAATCCCCAGGGTAACTGTTATTTATGTGGATTTATGCTAAAACTGTATGTGAAGAAAAATGTACTAACAACACATTCAATAGGGTAAGTGATATTTTTTCCATATTTTCCATTAGTGCATAGTAAGGAAAATTATAAAATAAATGTATAATAAATAAATTAATGCAAGTAATAAGCAAATATGTTTCTTAACCTTCACTCAGCAGTGAGGTATAAACAATGGTGGAAAAAAAGCTAGCAGAGGACTGTGGATGTACCAACCATCGTTCAGGTTCAGAACACACCTGGGAAACCAGAACGTTAGCACTATGAGAATGTTTAATAAATTTTTAGAACAACTACAAAAAACCCCCATAAAAACCCTTATATTTTTGGTTGTGAGTCTAGCTTTAAATGGCTGAGCCAAATAATATAGAATAAACATACTAAAATCTATAGTCCTAAAGAAGCTAAACAAAAAGGACACTCTTAGGAGAGATGGTTAACCGTCACTCAAGAGGGCAAACAGGATAGACATCAGAAGTAGGAGAAGACAGAAAACAGGACAGGAGCCTTTAACACAGGACCTCTAAAAGACACCATCTATCAGGGTATTGAAGCAGATGCTGACACTCATTGCCAAACTTTGGGCAAAGTGCAAGGAATCTTATAGAAGAAGGGGGAGATAGAAGGCCATGGGGTGATAGGACCTGTCCAAGGAGAACAAGAGAGCCAAAGATGAATCAACAAAAGACCATGCATGGAGAGGACCTAGATCCCTTGTTCAGATGTAGTCCCTGTGCAGCTGTCCATGGAGACTGAGCAGTTCAATCTCCTAGTAAAGGGAGCAGAGGCAGTCACTTGCAAGAAGTTGGTTGCCTGCTCTTTGATTACCTCCCCCTGGTGAGGTGGTCTTACTAAGCCACAAAAAAGAGGATCCAGACAATCCTGGTGAAACCTGATAGTCTAGGGTCAGATAGTAGGGGAAGAAGACCTCCCTGTTCAGTGGCTAGGGGAGGGGTATAGGGTAGGAAGATAGACAGAGGGTGGGACTGGGAGGAGATGAGGAAGGGTCTACAACCAGGATACAAAGTGAATAAATTTTAATAATAAAAAAAGGAAATATGAGTTATTCAATAAAAAAATATACAAAATACAAAAGGTCCTTTTTAAAGGACATTGATTTTAAAATGTCTAAAATACAATAGGAAATTCAACAATTAGGTATATAATATGACTGATTAAAGATAATATCTTTAGCTGTTAAGAGAGATTAAGTAAATATAACATAAAAAAAGCATTTCTATTATCTTTCCTATGTGTATGATTCTATTCTCTACAATTACTTATTTTACATCAGAGTAAAATTTGAAAAAAAAAAAGATTTATTATAATCTTTGTCAGAAAGCTTTATACAGAACATTTATAATACAAAATCTCATCTAAAATTCACAACATTATTTCATGAAGGAGGTATATTATATCCATAAGTCAAGCCTTGCTTTTATGATGAGTTATTGCCTTAGTTCTGAAAAATAAGCAAAATAAGCTTCAATATGTAAATCACCAGTAAATACACTGAATACCCATATATTAATCATGAAATTGTTGTATTCTGCATTTCCTTTTTAGTAAAATTGCCTTTGCATTCTCAGGGTAACAGTTATTTTCTTGGTAAGAATAAAGTTCTAGAAAAATCTTTGAAACACTTCAAACACATCCATATATCACTAAGAAAGTTTCAGAACTTCTTGTCTCCTGTTATTTACAGCTTTGGGTATTTTTATTAAACTGAAAAAAAAATAATCATAAAAGCATGTGCACTGCCTTCAAAACAACAATATTTATCCTTATAAGTGCTATATCATTGTTTAAGAGAATTTTTTTCTTGAATTATTTTAGGGATTTTTTTCTAAGGTAAAGTAAAACAATAAAACAAAATCTTCAATATTATGACAATTGCTAAATGCTAGCAGTAGTCATAAAAATAAGTAATCAAAATGTGTGATTCAAATTTAGGTATTGCAAAAAAGTTCTTATACGTTAAACCTTGCTATTTCATAGCTATATGGATTTTTTAATGTTAAAATATTGTGTAAATGATCTTATCTTTCAGAAATCAAGTCATATTTTCTTTTTTGTGTTTTAAATATAAGTAAGTTTAGAATAAATAACAGGCGTTTAATATAAAATATATGAAGATAATTTATTTTTAACGGTAAGCAAACTGCAGTTTGGGGCTTACATTCCATTTCTCTAGTGTCTTGCTGAGCCAAATACTGGAATGAAATATCAGAATTATAAAACAGACTATCACTTAAAATTATTACTGTTATAATCAGAGTAATTTGTGTTTGCAAATGCAAACTAAAATTAAACATCAGTTGCTTGTGAAAAAAATAACAGAATATTGTATTTTAATAATAAAGTTAAAAAATAATGCCTAAATAACTTAAACAAAAGACAAAATGAGAATGACTGTTGCTTTATCTTTCTTCTTCAACACTTTCTAAATATTTTGTGATTACTCAGTAAATGGGCTCCAAATTAAATGTCAAAAGTGTCAGTATATGGGGCTGAAGATTAGGATTGGAGGATTAAATTACTTTCTATTCTTGGAAAGGACTTGGTCTCCATTTCCAGAACCCATAGGTGGTCCCAAACCATCTGCACCTCTATTTACATGGGAATCCAGCACCCTCTTTCGCCTTCCGTTGGCACTACGTGCACACAGCATACATATATACAGGCAGCAGAAGTGGGGATTAGAAACAGAAAGGTGAGAAAACAAATGAAATCCACTGTATACAGATGTATCGTTTTTCCTCTGTTTTTATTATTCCCAAAATACTGGTATAAGAAAGACACAATAGACTATTTTAAATTACTATTTCTTTTATTTTTTAGATTATATTATCACATAATTTACAGCATCTCTTCCCTTCTTCTAATGCACAACCCAATTTACTTCTCCTTGGATTTTGTAAAATATATCACATTTTCATCAACTATTGTTGCATGAATGTATTCATATATATCCCTAAATATGGCCTCCTCAGTCTGCATAAAGTTACTCACATGTGTGTTTTCACAGCGCTCTTCCCAACGGAAGACTATTTCTCTCACTCTCAGAATTCTTTACTTGCCTTTATCTCTACGTGTAGGGTTTATGGACTCCTGTATAGTTATCTGTGGGTTTGTAGGAAAAAATATTTAATGTAGTTAGTGATTATTCTGATTTAGTAAAGAGATGATTGTGGATTTTCTCTTCCTCTTCCTCCTCATCCTCTGACATCATCTTAGTCTTTGTTTCCTTCTTATTTCCATTTTTACTCTTTGGGGGTTGGGGAGGTCAAAGGATGGGGGGTGAACATGGAAAGACTGGCAAATGAGTGTGATCAGGACACAAGACATAAAACTCCCAGAGAATCAATAAAATTATTGTGTTGAAAAAAGAAAGAGAGATACAGGCATAGCTAAGTAGAATGGATATATTTAGCAGGCTGGGGTTTTATATCATGCACTCTTACCCCCCCCCCATAAACAGTCTTCCAAATAAACCCAAAAATTCATTAACTTAGAATGATAATCAAGAATAAGGCAACCACTACCCAACATACCAAGCTACTAGAGGATGCAATGAAAAGGAAAAAAGGAATTTTAGTTAAAGATAAAAGAAAAGTTTATTGCAATGATGTGGTGTAAGGTGACTCTATAAAGATAATTACTTTTTCACAAAGAAAAAATGAATTTGGTGATTTTAAACAATATCCATTATGATTGAATCACCTTTGAAGGACTGAAATATAAAATATAGTATAGTATTACTAAGACGTATAAGGTGAAGTACAAACTGAAGAGAGATGAAAGCAAATTTAAATCAATGGGGAAAACTTTTAATATAAGAGAACTCAAGAGTCTTACAGTATCTCTCTCAAATCAATTTATACCTCAAGACCATCCCAATAAAAATCATAGAAAGATATTCTACAGATATGAATAAACTGTTTCTAAACTTAGAATTCAAAGACAAAAGCCCCCAAAGAGTGAGCACAATATAGAAGCAGAATCATGTTGTGTAGTTTAAAGTATGAGTAAATGGATAAAACATGCTACTGATATGAGGATGGTTATATAGATAAAACGTAGTATGATCATAGGAGGTTGGTGTTAATCCAAAGAACAGAAGTATTCCAGGATGCTGTAGTGCATAGTCAGAGGTCCATACAAGGAAATGAAGACAAAGACTTTCCATTGTCAGCAAAATTACATAAAACTGAACATGAAGTGAAAATCTTATGATAAAAAATGATAACACATAATAGAAGTATGTTTTAATTTTATACTTTATTAATACTAAAATGTTGTCTTAATTATAAATAGAATTTTTAAAATATTTAATATTTTAATCATGCTTAACAGATATTTAATATATATGCTTAGAATGTTCATCAGTATCTTTTAAAGTCATGTCATTTCATGAAATGGAAAAGCTAATATAGATTTTAAATCTACATTTAATTTAAATATGAGATAGTGAGGAATTCTTTTTAATATTTTCACTACCAAATTTTTATATCTGTAAGATATATATTGCCAGAATCATAATCTCACAGATGTTAAATCATGGAATTATCTTTTGATCTCTTAACCAAGTTTTCTTTCTATTTCAAAAGAATATGCTTATTTTAATTTTATTTTTATTAATTACAGTTTATTCAATTGGTATCCCAGCTGTAGCTCCTTCTCCCATCCCCTCCCAATCCCACTCTCCCTCCCTCTTCTTCTCCTAAGCCCCTCCCTCAGTCCAATGATAGGGGAGGTCTTCCTCCCCTTCCATCTGAACCTAGTCTATCAGGTCTCATTAGGACTGCTTTCATTGTCTTCCTCTGTGGCACTAAGTGCCTTCAAGAAGAAATTTGAAACATCTCATACAAGCAACTTAAGGGCTCACCTGAAAGCACAAGAAAAAAGAAGAAGAAGAAGAGGAGGAGGAGGAGGAGGAGGAGGAGGAGGAGGAGGAGGAGGAGGAGGAGGAGGAAGAAGAAGAAGAAGAAGCTGTCTACCCAAAAGGAGTAGACAGCTGGAAATAATCAAACTCAGGGCTAAAATTAATAAATTAGAAACAAATAAACAAACAAACAAAAACAATTCAAAGAATCAATGAAACCAAGAATATTTATTTTTTTTATCATTTAGATTACCTCAAAGATTCACTTTCCCCTGTTTGGGTTTTCAAATCTGGACTGGAATTTCTTTTTTTATTTTTTTTCTTATTTATTTTTATTACAATTTAATCACTTTGTGCCTCCCCCATCTATAGCCCCACCACCTCATCTCGTCCCAGTTCCAGACACCCTTCCTCTTCTCCCCCTTGCCCTCTCCCTAGCCCACCCTTCCTGATAGGGAGGACCTCCACCCTTTCTATCTGACCCTTGGCTATCAGGTCTCACTGTGTCTGGCTGCATCATCTTCCTCTGTGGCCTGGCAAGGCTGCACCTCCCATGGGGAGTCAAAGAGCCTACCACTGAGTTCGTGTCAGAGACAGCTCCTGCCCACCTTGCTATTGAATGTAGTTGGAAACTGAGCTGCCTAAGGGCTTCCTCTGAGTAGGGGTTCTAGGTCCTCATGCATGGTGACCAGGAATTTCTTACTGATAGAAATTTCCTCAACACAATTTCAATTGAAAAGGAGAGTATACCCTCTAACCAGATGGGACTCCTACTGGAATTGAGAGAAACACCAACCCAC
Organism: Psammomys obesus; assembly: GCF_907164565.1. NCBI lineage: Eukaryota > Metazoa > Chordata > Mammalia > Rodentia > Muridae > Psammomys > Psammomys obesus. Next base: position 38,290,583 of record NW_026596073.1, on the reverse strand, counting down.
CCACAGAAACTTTGACCCCAAATTTACCATGCCTGCAAGATGCTCAGAGGTAAAGATAAAGCAGAGATGGAGGGAATGTCCAGCCAATGCCTGGCCCAACCTGAGACTGAACCCATGGAAGATAGCTAACTTCTGATGCTATTACTGACACTCTGCTATGCTTACAGATGGGATCCTAGCACATCTCGCCTCTGAGAGACCCTACCGAGGAGCAGATGGAAACAGATGCTAAGACTCACAGTCAAACATTAGGCAGAGCATGGGGAGCCTTGCTGAAGAGTTGGGGGAAGAACAAAAGGACCAGGAGGTGACAGGAGCTCCATAGGAAGACCAACATAGCCAACAAACCTAGTCCCAAGGGGTCTGTCAGAGACTTAAGCACCAGCCAAGGACCATGCATGGACTGGACTTAGATCCTCTACAAATACTTACCCAATAGGCAACATGGTCTTTATGTGGGTCTCCTAATAAGGGGAGTGGGGCTGTCTCTGACATAGACTCTATTGCTGGCCTTTTGATCACTTTCTGCAGGGCTTCCTTGCTGGGCCACTCTGGAAGAGGCTGCATTCAGTCTTGATGTGATTTGTGCTGGGGTGGGCTGGTGGGGGTTGGGGTGTCTCTCCTTTTCTGAAGGGCAGAGGAAGAAGTATAGAAGGAAGAGTGAGGAAGGGTTGTACCAAGAGGAGAGAAGGGAAAGTACTACAAATAGGATGTTAAGTGAGCAAATAATTTTTTTTAAAAGTCTAGTCTTTATGGTCTAGAGGTTGATGTGAAGTTTGCCTCTAGATTCCTAGATAATCTCTTTTCTTACCAGATTATATGAGAGATTTTCTTTGTTTCACCCTAATTTCTTTAGCTAATAATATAAGGTTATGATATGTTCCATTTGTTTTCTACATTCCCATGTGCCTTAAATAGTCTTCCAATTAAGGACACTTATTTCCAATTCATACAAGTAGCTATCTAACTAATTAAACTATGAAATGTGTGTACTCATAAAATATACTTCATGTAAAACCTATTGGAATAGTATTGACATATATTTAATGCTTAATACAATATGTTAACACTTTTCAAATATATATGTATATTTCTTTGAAAGATATATAAAAATATATTTGAAAAGTGAAAATATACTAAAAGTTAAATATATATGTCAATTCTAATGTAAAGTTAGATTTGATCTTTGAAAAGTATTAATACTTAATACATTGCCTGATAGGAAGCCATAACTGCTTTATAAAAATATACATTTAATATGACAAATTCAATAATTATAAATGTATATTAATACATCCCAACCACAGTTTCCTCTCCCTCTACTCCTTAACATTCTCTCTTTTTCTCTCTCCTATATCCACTCTTCCTCTGCTTCTCTTCAGAAAATAGGAGGACTCGCAGGGATATCAACTAAACACAGCATAACAAGATACAGTAAGATAAGCTTTCATATGAAGGCTGGTTGAGGCAACCCAGTATGAAGAAAGGTCCTAAGATCATATGAAAGATTCAGAGAGATCCCATTCCCACTGTTAAGACCTCCACAAGGAGAGTAATGGAACCAAAAATATCTGGGCACAGGGGTCATTACTGAGACTGATACTCCAACCAAGGACCATTCATGGAGATAACCTAGAACCCCTGCACAGATGTAGCTGATGGCAGCTCAGTATCCAAATGGGTACCCTAGTAAGAGGAACAGGGACTATCTCTGATATGCACTCAGTGTCTAGCTCTTTGGCTGCCTCTTCCTGATGGGGAAGTAGCCTTGCCTGGTCACAGAGTAGGACAATGGAGACAGTTCTGATAAGACCTGATAGGCTAGGTCAGATGGAAGGGGAGGAGGACCACCCCTATCAGTGGACTTTGAGAGGGGCATAGGAAGAGGTGAGAAAGGGTGGGATTGGGAGAAGAGGAGGAAGGGGGCTACAGCTGGGATACAAAGTGAATAAACTCTAATTAATATAAAAATAAAACATTAATAAAAAATGATTCCCACAAATGCACCAAGATAGCAACCATGGCATATGTGCAGAAGACCTAGTCCAGGCTCATGTTGTATATAATATCACAAAGCCAGTAATATTTTTTAAAATTACTTCTAGCATACTTGTAAAGCCTGGGAATTCAAATGGAGATTTTTAAAGCATATGCCTAAATAATGTGGTAGAATGGTATTATGCGTTCAGTTTTTTAAGGTTTAATATGATTTGTAGCACATGCAACTCAGTTCCATTTTGGTGAAGGTTTCTTGATGGTAGTTCTATAACAGTAGTCAGCCATATGCTACCAAACACTCTTCCATTAGTGGTCATCTGGCATTTGCTATGCCAAATGTTATTTAAAGACTTCTAATTGGATTAGTTTCCTATTTCATCTATATAATAGAAAAGATATAATCATGGTCACAGATAAATAGGGTAAAATTTCAGAAAACATGTATATACTGTATTCCTCTCTCATTTAATGAGAAATATCAGTGTATATTAGATTATTTTTTAAGACACACACACCAGTGTAACTACTGCTCTGATTAGGATGCTGAAATATTTTTATCTTTTTTTATTTAACGAAGATCTGACCTAACTCAGTCGAGATTGATTTTGTGTCATGAAACAGCCTGCAGATAGACTCAGCTACAATGTCTGGGTTGGCTTCTGTTCCTTCTCAATTATACCTGGTCATTTTACTTGTGATGAGTCAGCATGAACTTACTGATTTATTCACAGTATAAGGACATCATAAGTAATACCAATTTATAAGGTGCTAGCTGTTTGGATTATTTCCAATGCAAAACTAATATGATTACATGTATATACTCCTTGGTTAACATATCATCAATGGAAATGTAATTTTGGGAGTGAGATTATTTGCATAATAAGTGATTGTTACTTTTCTGAAACATTCCTACTACTTTTCAAAGAGGCAGCAGCATGCTGCATCCCACCCCCAGTGTGCAATCAGGAAAGCACTCTAGTTGCTCTGTGATTTGTCAGTGGCTTTTCAATGGATCGTTTCAGATTTTAAATATATACAAATATTAACCTTTCTTCTTGATATTTTTACTTTCCATTCCCCGTTATTTGTTAGTACCATTTCTTCATGACAACCAAACATCGCTGGAAATATGTGTTATTGATCTTCATTCAGTCATATGTACCATTGACTTAAAATTCTGTTACAAAAAATAATTTTTCTTGTTTTACTGTTAGAGAGTATTTTAATATTTATTTTTTGAAAAGGGAGACTTATTGAATTCAATTAGTTTGAGCATATAATTATGCATGTTCATATTTATTACAGTGCCTTGAATATGTAGATATATAGATAGATAGATAGATATAGATAGATATAGATATAGATATAGATATATATCTTATGCTTGACTTGACACATACCAAATAAGAATTATGTGTAATTTCTACTGGAAAGAAATACTAAAATTAGTCTGGCATATTCATGTCATGAATGAGAAAATCAAATTGCAACTGAATTTAAAGTTTTATAATGACCATCATTTCAGTTAGCTCCTATTTGTTCAATTAAATAAAATTGTAGCTATTGTAACCTAGGGTCACACATGTTTGTAATTCCTTTCGTATGAAGACAAAAATGAAATACTAAAGTTCAAGCTGATTCACACAGTCATCTCACATCTTATCATTAGATACCATTTCTCTCAACTGTAAAGGGAAGCATAAATTTATATATTATTTTTAAAGATGTGACAGAATTCTATTATTTATGTCATATTGTATCATATATTATCTTTTAAAAGTAACATCATAAATAAAAAAATACTATAAGTGTTCCAAATCCTGTACCCTAGTCTCATGCCCAGCTTTGCATCAGACCACCTGCTGAACACACACACACACACACACACACACACACACACACACACACGCACACATATACACACACATCTGCCCCAATCTGCAGTGGATGCTCACCTTTTCTCCGAAGTTTACTGCTTTATCCCAGACCCCAAGTCCGACATCCAATCCCTGGGAACTCACAGGCCGAATCACCATTAAAACATGCTCACCACAGATATTCACCTATCCACCTCCTCCTCCAAATTCAGTAGCCCTATGTTTCCACTAGCTCTGCAGCAGACCAACTTCTGGGGCCTTCCTTTGTCCATTATCCCATTGCCAGTGAATCATACACTTCTTCTCTTCCTAATTTCCCTTCCCTCAACTCATTGCTTTATGGCATCTCCAAAACCCAGCAGTCACTTTCTAGGAACCCACAGTCTACTATGGCCAAGGAAGCAGGCTGCACATCTTCACTTCTCCATCCATTCCCAAATTTCAATCTTCCATCCTCATCCCTATATCTGTAGCAGATCACTTGCTACAGCTTCTCCATGCTCTCTGCTCCTTCTCGAGTGATTCACACAGTTGCACCCCAAAGTTTCTTTGCTCCACTATTGCTTTGTCCCAGTCTACAGTTCCAACAGAAGTGCCCCTGAAGTCCCTGGACCATCTTAAGTCAGCATAAGATATAGGCTCCTCTTTATCTCACCCTCTATTCTTCCAGTTCCAATCCTAATTTTCATTCATACCTATGTAGCAGAACTTCTTCTCTGTCCTCTCCATACTCTTTGCCCCAGTTTCCAAGGAACTAAGTAAGCAGATCCTGGTGGAACACCTTGTTTTTCTTCTTTCCAAAAACCACCCCATCTCACTCTCTTTATCTCTCTATCTCTCTCTCTCTCTCTCTCTCTCTCTCTCTCTCACACACACACACACACACACTACCTCATTCCTATGAAATGACTCCCACAATCTAGAAAAACACTTTACTTGGAGCCTGTTTGTCCACACTTTTCAAGATCCCCAAGGAATTACCTAACAAGTAACACATAGCCATCTTCTCCAATGAACCAGAGAGGGCAACAGAAACTAGGGGAGTAAACTCCCACTCATAAAAGACAAAATCAGATATATAGCACCTCAGATTACAATGTTCCCAAACATAGAATGTAGATTGCAGAATAAAACCACATTTGGTAATAGCCAGAACAATATGTGTCCACTAGAACTCAGCAACCCTATCACAGGAGGCCCAGAGAATTCCACTACAGTTAAAAACAAGAAAAAATAAAATAAAATAAAAGATTCACAACTCCAGTAGAAGCTCCATGCTCTACCTGAAGCCATGGAGGTATTCAAAACCTAGTGTAAGACCTCATCCACATACCAACATCACATCATCAGAGTCTGTCCAGTTTTCTCCAAATAGCAATCTTCTCCTTGCTACTATATCCCTGCTTACAACTCTGGTAGAATCTCACTGCTTAAACAGAGGCCACACAAGTCTACAGAACCACAGAACCACAGAGGTCATGCAGGCTGCCAAAATCCACCAAGATGTCATTTCAGTTCTGAACATCTATGCCCCAAATGCAAGGGCATTTACATTTACAAAATAAACATTACTAAAGCTTAAATCACACATTTATCTCTACACATTAATAGTGGGAGACTTTAACATCCCACTGTCTCCTAAGGACAGATTATCTAGGCAGATACTAAACAGAAATAATGGAACTAATAAATACTGTGACTCAAATAGACCTAACAGATATGTATAGAACAATTCACTGAAACAAGAGAATATAACTTCTTCTCAGCACTTCACTGAACTTTCTCCAATACTGACCAAAAGATTGGTCACAAATTAAGTCTCAACAGATAAAGGAAAAATGAACTCACTCCCTGTATCCTATCAGACCATCATGGATTAAAGCTGCATTTTAGCAACAAGAGAAAAAAAAAAACAGAAAGTCTACAAACTCATAAAAACTGAACAATGCTGGTTAATGATTAGCAAATAGAATCAGAAATAAGGAATGAAATGAAATATAACCTAGAATTCAATGAAAGTGAATGCACAACATGTCCAAACACATAAGACACAAAGAAAGCAGTGGAAAGTTCATAGCAGTAGGCAACTCCATGAATAAACCGGAGAGATCTCATATTAGCAACTTAACAGCAGACTTGAAATGCTAGAACAAAAAGGTAAACATATCCAAGAGGTGTAGACAGCAAGAAAATTAATTAAATTAATTAAACTGAGGACTAAAATTAATTAAAGAGAACAACAAAACAATGAAATAAAATGTTAGTTGTTTGAAAAAATTCCACAAGATAAACAAAACTTTATAAAAACTAACTAAACACACACACATACACACACACACACACACACACACAGAAAGCATATCCAAATTTACAAAATAAGAAACAAAAAGGACATAATAACAGGCATCAAGGAAATCCAAAGAATGTTGGATCATACTTCAAAAGCCCATACTCCACAAAATTGGATAATCTAATGAAATGGAAATTTTCATTATGGATACCATTTAAGAATGTTAAATCAAGAGCAGATATGTTATGTTAGATAAAATAACATATGTCATATGTTATATGACAATTTAAAATGATGTATAACCAAAATGGAAATAGAAGCTATCATACCACTTAAGAATGTTAAATCAAGATCAGATACGTTATGTTAGATAAACTAATGTATGTCATATGTTATATGACAATTTAAAATGACATATAATCCCTAAGGAAGTAGAAGCTATCATTTAATCTACCAACAACAGCAAAAAAGAAAGCAAGAGAAAAAGAAAGAAAAAGGAAAGGAAAGAAGGAAGGGAGAAAGAGAAAAGGAAGAAAGAAAGAAAGAAAATAAGACCATTCAGTTTTAGAACAGAACTCTACCAGACTTTCAAAGAGCAGCTAGTACCAAAACTTTTCAAAAATTCCACAAGATAGAAAGAGAAGGAACTCCCCCAAATTCATTTTATGAGGTCATAATCACCCATATAAACCATACAATGATTCAACAAAGAAGAAGAATAGACCAACTTTTGTCATGAGTAATAATGTAAAAATACTCAATAAAATACTTGCAAACCTAATCCAAGAACAACAACACAACAACAACAAAAAAAAAACATGTGACTTAATAAAAGTGGTTTCAGTCTGCATGGATAGTTCAATGTATGAAAAATCTGTGCTTATTTCAAAATATTGGTGAGATTTTTATACTTTTATTTGGATAGTACACTTGAAAGCTCAGGAGCAACAACAAAAAACTAAAACAAAAACACTGAAAAGTAGCAATGAAAGAGACTTCTTTCTTTGATAAAATAAGATTGACATACCCTTATCTAAATTAACCTGAAGGTGGTGATAGAATATTCAAATTGACAAAACTAGAAATGAAAACTGTGACTTCACAAAAGATAATATGGAAATCTAGATAATCATAAGAATATAATTTCAAACCTCTACTCTACCAAATTCTAAAAGAAATGGATAATTTTTCAATATATTTTACATACAAAATTAAATCAAGATAAGATGAAAATTTAAACATACATATAACCCCTAGTGAAATAGTAGCAGTAATTAAAATATTCTAAAGTAAAAAATGTCCAGAACCAGATAGCTTTAGTGCAGAATTCTAGTGAGAGAATTAATGTCAATAGTCCCCAAATTACTCCCCTAAAAAGAAATATAAAGTAGGACTTCTAATTGGTTTTATGAGGACACAGTTATCCTGATGCCAAAACCATGAAACTATCCAACAAAAAAAAAAGAGAATTATAGACCAATTTCCCTTATTAACATAAATTAAAAATTCTCATAAGATACTTGCAAATCAAATTTGAGAATGTATCAAAAACTCATTGACCATAATCTAGTAGGTTTCATCACAGATTGTTCAAGCTATATTAGAAGATAAATGCATTTCACCATATATATATATATATATATATATATATATATATATATATATATATATATATATATGAAAGAAAAAAAAAACACATGATCATCTCATTAGATACAGAAGAAGGCTTTGACAAAATCTCCCAGCCATACATGATAAAAGTCTTGAAGAGATTGTGAATACAAGGAACATCCATAAACATGATAAGGGAATTTACAACAAGCCCATAGTCAAAGTCAACTTAAATGAAGAGCAATTCAAAGCAGTTACTCTGTAATCTGGAAGAAGACAAGGTTGTTCACTCTTTCCATACATTTTTAATAAACTATCCATAGTTTCATAGAACTAGAAACAACTTAGATTTGCCTCACTAGAAAAAAAAATGGATAAATAAAATATTGTACAGTTACACAATGGAATATTATTTACCATTAGAACAAACTAAACTAAATAATGAACTTCACAGATGAATGACCAGAACTAGAAAAGGTTCATTCTGAGTGAGCCATCCTATATGCAGGAAGATAAATATTGTATTCTTTTCTTATATGTGTACGTTACTCTTAAGTCTATGATAACTGAGTTAAAATCCTTAGAAGCACAAAGGGAAAGTATAGAATAAGGGACTAAAGTGAATAGATAGATCTCATTAGGAAAGAAAAATAGAATAGACAATTTTGAATGCATTGGGGTTAGGGTCATTGGAACGGGGAAGGATCAAGTAGAGACGGAGAGGAGAAAAGAAAATGAGGGAGGGAATACACAGAGAGACAGCTGAGGCCTTAAAAGGACAGTACACAAATCTGTTACAGTAAAAACTTCCTAAAATATAAACATACGACAGCAGTCAAAATAAAATTACCAATGGGAGAGACATAACCCCAACTAACCATTTCTTGTCACTAAATGAATTTGGAATTCATCTAATTGAGTTGTTGATCAATGTTGTCCCATAGGATTCTCCTCAAAATCCCAGCCGGGCTGTGCCCAAAGCTATCAGTTGCTCTCCATAAAGTGGCAGTGAAAGGCACCATTGCTCTAAGTAACATGTACAGCACTCATCCAACATGGAGAATCTGAGCTAGTGTCTACTTAGAGATTGCATTCCTATGTCCTGGCATCTTTGGAACAAGAATGTACTAGACATACTACAAAAAAAAAAAAAAAAAAAAAGAAAAAAGAAAAAGAAATATAAACACAATCTTAACCACATAACTTAAGCTCTAAAATGTTGTTCTACCTGCAAGATAAGCTAGGGTAATGGTGATACAATGCTTGTCAGAGTAACTGTCCAATATCTGGATTGACTTAATGACCAATCCACATGCTGTAACCTGTATCTGACACTGCATGGAGGTCCAAGAACCTGAGACTAGAGAGCCCAGGGACCTAATGTAAAACCAAGTACTACTGTTATAACAAAAGTAACTAAATAGATGATAGATAGGTAGGTAGGTAGATAGATAGATAGATAGATAGATAGATAGATAGATAGATAGATAGATAAGATATATCAACAATAAAACGACCCCTAACAATACTCTGCTACATTCATAGATCAGTGCCTTACTCAGCCATCATCAGTGAAAATTCCTGTTGCAACAGCTAGGAACAAATACAGAGTCCAGCCAGACATTATACAAAGAGTAAGAGACATTAGAACACTCAGTCCTAAATAAGATGTCCCTCCCTTCAAGGCTCAGGGAAACCCATGTGGAAGGAGGTGGAAAGAATGTAACACTGAAAGGTATAGGAACCAGAGGGGATCTAGGACATCAAGAAACAAGGCCCCCTACGTTAACATGACCAAAGCTCATACCAACTCATGTGAGACTTAGGCAGCAGGAGTCTGCATCAAGCTCTCTGCATGCATATTATGGCTTCCAATTATTGACTTCTATGAAGGTGTGAAGGAGTGATTCTCTCTTTCTTCCTTTTATTTTTTTTTCCAATTCCGATGTGTTACTTTTGTTTTATCTCATCATATTATATTTTCTTATTGTCTGCTTGAAGCCTGTTTGTTTTGTAATGAAGGACAGAAAGCTGGAGAACCTGAATAGGAAGGGGGTTGAGGAGAAACTGAGAGAAGTAGAGGAAAGGTAAATTGTAATCACGGTAAATCATTTAAGGAAAAAATTCTTTTTGGGGGGGGGATTTAGAATAACTTTTATTTCCTTTGATATGGTACAATTTAAAAATTAATTTATTTTTTTATTATTACAATTTATTCACTTTGATCCCAGCTGTAGCCCCCTCCATCTTCCCCTCCCACTCCTTCCCTCCCTTGTCTCCCATGCCCTTTCTCCAGTCCATTGGTGGGGGAAGTCCTCCTTCCCTTCCATCTGATCCTAGTCTATCAGGTCTCATCAGGATTGGCTGAATTGTCTTCCTCTGTGGCCTGGCAAGGCTGCTCCCCCCTGCAGAGCCAGCCTCTGAGTTCTTGTCAGAGATAGTCACTGTTCCCATCACTAGGATGCTGAGCTGCCATGGGATACATCTGTGCAGGGGTTTCTAATTTATCTCCATGAATGGTCCTTGGTTGGAGTATCAGTCACAGAAAAGACCCCTGCGCCCAGATTTTTTGGTTCTGTTGCAGAGTGCAGGGAATCTTATGAAAGAAGGAGGAGATAGAAAGATCTGGAGGGGACAGGAGTTACACAAGTAGATAAAATTTTATTTTCAAGAAAGGACCTAGATCCTTGCTCAGATGTAGCCCCTAGAGAGTTCAGTTTTCATGTGGGCCTTCCAGTAAGGGGATTAGAGACAGTCTTAACATGAATTCTGTTGTCTTCTCCTTGATCACTTCTGCCTGGGGAGGGGTCCTAGCCAGCCCACAGAGTCTTCGAAGAGGATCCAGGCAGTCCAGATGGGACCTGATGGGCTAAGGTCAGAGAGTAGGGGAGAAGGACTTCCCCAATCAGTGCACTAGGGGAGAAGGATACGGGAGGAAGAGGAAGGGAGAGTGGGACCAGGAGGAGATGAGGGAGGGGGCTTCAAATGGGATACAACGTGAATAAATTGTAAAATAAATAAATAGGTAGATAAATCAATAAATAAAGCAAATAGTGGAGGGGGTAAAAACTATAGTGTCTTTTCCATGACTACTGTGACTGTACATCTGAGAATAAAGCATAGAGCCCTAGCTGCAAACAGAAAAAATGAAAGAGAGAGAGGCAGGGAGAGAGAGAGAGCGAGAATACAGGAAAACTAATAAAATCAAGATAAACAAAATAACAAATTTAAGTACAAAATAAGTATTTAGTTTTGTTTTATGAAATAATATATAGAGAGAAGAAATTGGGTTCTGTTTATGCCATTGAAATGTGTATTTTTCTTCATTTTAAAAATAATGACTTCACTGAAACATATCAATTATCTCTTGATATTTTGGGGCCAATCTTCTTAGTGATTACAGAGTTGTTTCCATCAAAGTGTTGCACAAGGGAGTTATATACATGGTTTATAATATTTTTAAGTCAAAATATTTCATGCAATTAGCCACAAGATATTTACAATCAATTTATAAGGATTGAAGATGGTTGAATGTGGCAGATGGTTCATTTGTTGAGCTGATATTTTTCATCATATAGACCTGGCTTGTGAAGTTGAGAATGGATTTGATTTTCACCATCTGTACATAGATTTTTTAGTCTTGCATATTTAGCACAGTGTGACATCTAATTTGGTTACCACAATTTCTTTTCATATTTCTAAACTTAAAGAACTATGATTTACTTAAAATATTCTGTGTCATGTAACACTATTCACTTATAAAATGGCCTTGATTATGTAAAAATGAAATTGTTCTTCATGTAATAACTAATGTTTTCTCTGTTTAGTTTTGTTTGAAAATATTAGCATGAAGAATAAATGTAAGACTGTATTTAACACTCTTAAAATGTATTAATTTTGGACAAAATGGAATGTTCTTTTTTGCTGTCCTTCATATATTATCCTAAAACATTATATTTGAAAATTCATATGTAAATTGAAATGCTTTTCCTCCAAGCATTTAATTTGCATTTTAAAATTCTTAAGCACAGACTCGCTAATTTATCCAGACTGACAAGAACTTGCACTGTGGCCCAGGAGGGCCTTGAACATTAAATCCCACCACAGCTTGAAGCAGCAGGTACAGTGAGTTACCAAAAGGATGAAATCATTATTAACAAGACCAAATCACAGTATAATTCATGGCCTTGCTGCATTTCTTGTTGTTCATATCACCTTATGAAAGTTTCTGAAATATCCGTAGATATAATTTTAATGTAAAAATTTCTGAGCAATAACAGAACATAATCCCACAAAAATAAGAAAAATAATAACATTCACCATTAACAGAGTGCTTGTATGAGAAAGATACTCTGTGTGCCCATTTTCAAGGAATCTTTCAGTGTTTGCAGAACACACTTCCGTGCACAATTATAAAACTTTACAAGGATGGCAGAAGACACATTTGATATTAGTTTTCCCTATATTTGATTTTTTTTAAATCAACCTAGATGTTTGGGAGGATGGACAACACAGCAAACTTCTAGCAAGGTATCCACTGGGCAAAGTCCAAAAAGGTCTCTAAATATTGCTTTCCTGGCAGCTCAGTATTTTCTCTGTCAGCTAATCCTCCCTGGACTCTGGGCAGTCCGGTGAGGAAGTAGTGTTGATTTTTCTATGAAGGTTTTGCCCAAGTGTGCCCCAGCTCCAGCTGTACAAGGAGGGGCACTTAGGGAGGCAGTTGAAGCACTATGAGGCAGAATTGCTGTTTTCATCCGGACCCGAACTGAATTCCAAGTATCAAAGATAAAAGCAGGAACTAGCAATGCAGATCGACCATCCTTTTGAGGCAGATGCATGCCAAGGTGAGCCTCAGATAATGTTTTGGGAAACAGGTATTGGATTGTTCGAGCAAGTAGAAGAGAGCCATATTATCCAAAAGGTACACTTGTCAGCCAAATCCGCAGTTTGTTATAACAAATCATTCTTGAGATTACCAGACTACAAAGCCACATTTTAATGTTCAAGCTACAGAGCGGGTAATATTCCATGCCATGTGCTTATAAACACTAATACTGTACAGTTTAGTCCTGAAATTGTTCCTATGCTTTTATACTGTGTAAATTTAAATTAAACTTGGTATAAAATACAATCACTTCCAAATGAATAAATTAATGTTTATTAAATATATTAATTTTATGTTGATGCTTAGTGGCAGAATCAACTGTTAAATTGGTATCAATAGTATAAAAGCTTAATATGTAAAATCCAGAATGATGCTCTATTTAAATATTTGCTTGTTCTGGTACACTTTTTAAAAGTCAAGACATTCTATTGTACATATGAATATAATAGCCTTAAAATCCCACCACTAAGTATTTGTTTAAACATCTATTAGATGCTAGAGTTTATCAGATTTCAAGTCACATAATAATAACTAACAAAAAGTGAAAGGTGTCAATATTTCTTATGCTGTATGGAGGAAGGAACAGACTAATGGATAGACATGCTCTGCATACATCATCCAAGGTGAATTCCAAAATTTAAATAATCTCCAAGTGGCACTGTGGTGGTTTGAATAGGTATGGCTCCCCAAAACTCATGTATTTGAATGCTTGATCATAGGGAGTGGCACTATTAGAATGGGAGGCCTTATTGGAGGAGATGTGGCCTTGTTAGAGGAAATGTGCCACTCTGTGGAGGCAGGGCTTCAGGGTCCTAAATGCTCAAGGTATTCTTCGTGTGAAATACATCCATTATTATTCTGGTGCCTTTGGATCAAGATGTAGAATTATCAGCATCTTTTCTTTTTAAAAAAAAATTATTATTTTTTTATTAATTACATTTGATTCACTTTGTATCCCAGCTGTAGCCCCCTCCCTCATCCCCTTCCAATCCCATCCTCGATCCCTCATCTCCTCCCATTGTCCCTCCCCAAGTCCACTGATAGGGGAGGTCCTCCTCCCCTTCCATCTGACCCTAGCTTATCAGGTCTCCTCAGGACTGGCTGCATTGTGCTCCTCTGTGGCCTCTCAGCAACTTTTCCAGAAACATGTCTGCCTGGATGTTGCCATGCTTCCCACCCAGATGGCAATGGACTAAACCTCTTAAACTGTAAGCCAGACCCAATTACATGTTTTCCTTTTAAGAGTGGCTTTTGTCGTGGTGTCTCTTCACGGCAATAAAATCCAAACTGAGACCGGAGTTGGTACCAGGGACTGAGGTATTGCAATCATAGGCCTAGAAGGTGCATTGTGGGACTTTGGATTAGGAAAGTAGTAGAATGTTCTAAGTAGGTCTTATTGGACCATACTAGTAGAAACATGGAAGATACTGGTCCTGAGGGTGATTTCAACAGTGGGATCCTGGCTCTCAAGGTTGCAGAGGAGAATTTTAGTCCTTTCCTAGAGATTATTCTTGAGATATTTTGGTGAAGAATGTAGCATCTTTTTGCCCTTGTCTGAAGAGTCTGCCTGAGGTTAAATTGAAGAGATACAGATTAATTTCATTGACAGAGGAAATCTTAAATGAACCTAGTATAAACTCGGTCTTGTGGTTTACTCATAAAAAATATTTTTATTAAATGTTGAAAGCTGAGAAAGGAAAAATACAAAATGTGTGGTTCAAGGATTAAAGGAGCACCAGAAAGTGCAATGGAGCTAAATCCTGTGTTCAAAGGAGAGAAACAGGTTAAAAATATTAAATGCAGGTAAGTGAGTGTTAACCTCAGGGCAAGATATCACCCAGAGAAGCTTCTATCTTGTGAAAAGAATGTTCCCCAGGAGACACTGCCACCTATGCTAATCTTACAATGCATTTGCAGTGGTTGGAGGGATTGTTATATCATGTGAGGTGTTATTATAACCTGATTATTGTTTTCATTTAGACATAAGAACATATAATTGTGTGACAAATTGATAAGAAACAGATTACTATTCTTGGTATATCTTGACTATATCTAGAATGAACTACAAACCAGAAGTGGAGAGCACACCTGGAATCTGGAACGTAAGGCAGGAAGACAACCTGCATTAATCCTGATTTTGAGGCTGGGAGACACAGGCTTTGGATCCAGATTTTTAGGTGGGATGAAACAGGCTTTTGATCCAGATAAACACAGGCCTTTATTCCATATCTTGTGGCATAGTGGTCATGATTATAAAGATTTATAATGGAAATGAATTAAAGAAAAGCTTAGATCCTGGCATGATGGTACACATCTTTAATGCCAGCAATTAGAAGACAGAGTCATGCAGATCTCTGAGTTTAAGGTCAGCCTGGTCTACAGAGAAAGTTCCAGAAGAGCCATGCTTAGACCCTGAAGGAAACCATTGAAAATATAAAACGGGTAGAGATGTAATTGAAAAAGTGGGCCATGTTCGAGCCCAGCAAGCAAAACATGGCAGCTTTGGGTGCATGGTTCCGGCTTTGGAATCAAGAATGGAATTTTTCTTTTATTTTTGTTTTTATTTTGATTATTTATTTATTTATTTATTTATTATTTAATTTTATTTTTTTCTTATCAGTTACATTTTATTAACTCTGTATCCCAGCCGTGTCCCGATCCCTCATTCCCTCCCAGCACATCCCTCCCTCACTCATCTCCACTGTGCCCCTTTCCAAGTCCACTGATAGGGGGGACCTCCTCCCCATTCATCCGAACCTGTTTTATTATGTATCTTCAGGACTGGCTACAAAGCCCTCCTCCATGGCCTAACAGGACTGCTCCTCCCTTGCGGGGTGGGGAGGCCAAAGAGCCAGTCATTGAGTTCTTGTTAGAAATAGTTCTTGTTCCCCTCACTATGGGAAACCAATTGGTTACTGAGCTACCACAGGCTACATCTGAGCAGAGGTTCTAGGTTACCTTCATACATGGTCCTTGGTTGCATGTCAGTCTCAGAAAAGACTCTGTGCCCAGATATATTTGGTCCTTGTGGAGCTCCTATCCTTTCCTCATCAGACTAACTCCCCTTCTTTCTTATGATTCCCTGTACTCTGCCAAAGGTTTGGTCATGAGTCTTTGCTTTGAAGACACTGCTAGTTAGAGTCTTTCAAATGTGCTCAGTAGACTCCTGTTATATGTTCAATGTGCATCCCTTCTGTCTTTCTAAACGAGGATTGATCATCTTACCCCATGTCCGCTCTCTTGATTATCTTTTTTAGGTGTATAGATTTCATTATGTTTATCATATCTTATAGGTCTATATAAGTGAGTATATATCGTGTTTGTCTTTCTCCTTCTGAGATATTTCACTCAGGATGATCTTTTCTAGATTCCACCATTTGCCTGCAAATTTCATGATCTCCTCCTTTTTGATTGCTGAATAGTATTCCATTGTGTAAAAATACCACAATTTCTGTACCCATTCCTCCGTTGATGGACATCTGGGTTGTTCCCAGGTTCTGGCTATTACAAATAAAGCTGCTATAAACATGGTTGAGCAAGTATCCCTTTTGTGTACTTGAGCAAAGTTTGGGTATATATAGCTGGGTCTTGAGGAAGCACTATTCCAAATTGTCTTAGAAAGCACCAGATAGATTTCCAGAGTGGTTGTACAAGTTTACATTCCCACCAGCAGTGGAGGAGGGTTTCCCTTTCTCCACAACCTCTCCAGCATGTGTTGTCCCTTGAGTTTTTCATCTTGGCCATTCTGATGGGTGTAAGGTGAAATCTCAGGGTCGTTTTGATTTGTATTTCCCTGATGGCTAATGAGGATGAGCATTTTTTAAGTGTTTCTCTGCCATTTGATATTCCTCTGTCGAGAATTCTCTGTTTAGCTCCGTTCCCCATTTTTTAATTGGATTACTTGGTTTGCTACTTTTCAGCTTCTTTGGTTCTTTGTATATACTGGATATTAGTCCTCTGTCAGATAAAGGGTTAGTGAAGATTCTTTCCCAATCTGTAGGCAGTCATTTTGATTTGATGACGGTGTCCTTTGCTTTACAGAAGCTTTTCAGTTTCATGAGGTCCCATTTATTGATTGTTGCTCTTAGAGCCTATGCTGTTGGTGTTCTGTTCAGGAAGTTGTCTCCTGTGCCAATGAGTTCTAGGCTGTTCCCCACTTTTTCTTCTAACAGATTTAGAGTATCTGGTTTTATGTTGAGATCTTTGATCTACTTGGACTTTAGTTTTGTGCAGGGTGATAAATATGGATCCATTTTCATTTTTCTGCATGTAGACATCCAGTTGGACCAGCACCATTTGTTGAAGATGCTGTCTTTTTTCCATTGAATGGATTTGGCTTCTTTTTCAAAAATCGAGTATTCATAGGTGTGTGGGTTTATTTCTGGGTCTTCTATGCGGTTCCATTGATCCTCCTTTCTGTTTTTATGCCAATACCATGCAGTTTTTATTACTATTGCTCTGTAGTACAACTTGAGATCGGGGATGGAGATACCTCCAGATGATGTATTGTTGTACAGGAGTGTTTTGGAGATTTTGGGTGTTTTGTTTCTCCATATGAAGCTGAGAATCTTTTTTTCAAGGTCTGTAAAGAATTGAGTTGGTATTTTGATGGGAATTTCATTGAATCTGTAGATTGCTTTTGGCAGGATGGCCATTTTCACAATGTTAATCCTACCAATCCATGAGCACGGGAGATCTTTCCATCTTCTGAGATCTTCTTCAATTTCTTTCTTCAGAGACTTGAAGTTTTTCTCAAACAGGTCTTTCACTTGCTTGGTTAGTGTCACCCCAAGGTACTTTATGTTATTAGTGGTTATTGCGAAAGGTGTTGTTTCCCTGATTTCGTTCTCGGCCCTTTTGTCTTTGGTATACAGGAGGCTTCTGATTTTTTTGAGTTGATTTTGTATCCTGCCACTTTGCTGAAGGTGTTTATCAGCTTGAGGAGTTCTCTGGTTGAATTTTTGGGGTCGCTCATGTATACTATCATATCATCTGCAAATAGTGACACTTTGACCTCTTTCTTTCTGATTTGTATCCCCTTGATCTCCTTTAGTTGTCTTATTGCTCTGGCTAGGACTTCAAGTACTATGTTGAAGAGGTATGGAGACAGTGCGCAGCCTTGTCTTGTCCCTGATTTCAGTGGGATTGATTTAAGTTTCTCTCCTTTGAGTTTGATGTTGGCTATAGGCTTGCTGTATATTGCCTTTACTATCTTTAGGTATGTGCCTTGTATCCCTGATCTCTCCAAGACTTTAAACATAAATGGGTGTTGGACTTTGTCAAATGCTTTTTCAACATCTAAGGAGATGATCATGTGGTTTTTCTCCTTCAGTTTGTTTATGCAGTGGATTACATTGATGGATTTCCTTAAGTTGAACCACCCTTGCATGCCTGGGATGAAGCCTATTTGGTCATGGTGGATGATATCTTTGATGTGTTCTTGGATTCGGTTTGCAAGTATTTTATTGAGTATTTTTACGTCAATGTTCATAAGAGAGATAGGTCTGAAGTTCTCTTTTTTTGTTGGATCTTTGTGTGGTTTAGGTATCAGGGTGACTCTTGCTTCATAGAATGAGTTTGGTAATGTACCTTCTGTTTCTATTTTGTGGAATCTTTTGAGGAGAATTGGTGTTAGCACTTCTCTGATGATCTGGTAGAATTCCGTGCTGAAACCATCTGGCCCAGCACTTTTTTTGGACGGCAGACTGTGCATGACTGCTTCAATTTCCTTGGGAGATATAGGGCTGTTCAGTCTTTCTACCTGATCTTGACTTAATGTTGGAAGATGGAATCTATCAAGAAAATTGTCCATTTCATTTAGGTTTTCAAATTTTGTGGCATATAGGCTTTTGTAGTATGATCTAATGATTGTTTGAATTTCCTCAGCGTCTGTAGTTATGTCACCCTTTTCATTTCTGATTTTGCTGATTTGGATAGATTCTTTCTGCTTTTTGGTTAGTTTGGCTAAGGGTTTGTCTATCTTGTTGATTTTCTCAAAGAACCAGCTTTTTGTTTCATTGATTCTTTGAATACTTTTATTTGTTTCTAACAGATTGTTTTCAGCAATGAGTTTGATTATTTCCAGCTATCTGATCCTCTTGGGTGTATCTGCTTCTTTTTGTTCTAGGGTTTTCAGTTGGGCCATTAAGTTGTTTGTATGTGATGTTACAAATTTCTTCTTGCAGGCACTTAGTGCTATAAATTTTCCTCTGAGCACTGCTTTCAATGTGTCCCATGAATTTGGGTATGTTGTGCCTTCATTTTCATTGAATTCTAGGAAGTCTTTAATTTCTTTATTTCTTCCTTAACCCAGCTGTCATTGAGTAGCATGTTGTTAAGTTTCAATGTGCATGTCGGGCTTTTTGTTATTTCTGTTGTTGTTGAGGTCCAGCTTTAGTCCTTGGTGGTCAGATAGAATACAAGGGATTATTTCAATCTTTTTGTATCTGTTGAGGCTTGCTTTATGACCAACTATATGGTCTATTTTGGAGAAAGTTCCATGCGGTGCTGAGAAGAAGGTGTACTCTTTTCAGTTTGGGTGAAAAGATCTCTGACCTTCCCCTCCGCTAGGACAAGCTTATGATGGTGCTCTCAGGGGAGTGCCAGAAGGGGTTGGGACTTCTCTGTCAGATCCTGAGCCAGGGTTTCTCTGCAAGGGGTCGGGGGGAGGAGGGTGCCAGTGATAGGAGTTGGTGTTAGACCTTATTGCGCTGGACCCAGGAGAATCTCATGACGTGTTGAACGACCACAGTCCCAGATCCCGAGCTGAAGCTTTTTTGCTAGGAGCAGCACTAGGGTCTCTTCACTGTGAAGCTGCTGTGTGCCTCTTTATCCTTCTGCTCAGCTGTGCCATGGTTATGGCGGCGTTTGGGGGAGTGCCTGAAAGGATTGGGTTTTCTCAGCCCCAATCTTGGGTTGGGGTACAGACAATGTGGTCTGTGGCAGATTCTGCTGGACGCCTCCTGCCTCCTCTAAAGAGGGAATAGGGATTTTGAGCTGGGCGCTCAGCTGCTCTCCAAGTGCGGTGGGAGCTCAGTTGTGATGGCCGCGGGTACCTGGGGTCAGCGAGACCTTCCAGGGAAAGACTGGGTGACCTGTCATCAGTCTCGCAACTTTCCTTCCCTGTGGGGTTTTCTTGCGACTGGGACACTCAGTCTCTTGCACCTTTGTGCCCACCAATCAGCCTGGGAAATTGATCGGGACATGCAGGCCTGTAGCTCCCACCTGGAGACCCAAAGCCTGCTTTACCCGAGATCTCTTATGGGTTCTGGCTCTGTGGCCCAAGAGTGGACCCGACAGATTCCCAAGCTGTGGGAGCCTCCCCTCACCTGGGAAACACGATAGCTGCAGTTTTAGGGCCCAGAGTTCAGTCTCCTGGTCGCTGCATGGAGAGTGTTGTCCCGCTTCTCAGACACAGTGTTCTTCCGGCACAGCCATCTTCAAGAATGGAATTTTTCAACTGTGACTAAGGAAAGCCACTGAAGCCTTAATTGTGTCAAAAGTATACTTGCATGGAGACTCAGGAGGTGTGAAGCACCCAAGATTGTACCTTGTCCTGGCAGCTGAAATTGGTAATGTGTAAGACTCACACAGGTGATGCTAATTTTAAAGGCATGAAGGGGTCATAGAGAGCAGCTGAGACCTGGCACTGTGAGAGGACAAAGAGGCCACTGGTCAAGGTACAGCCTCACTGTCAGAAGGAAGCCCAGGACTGAAGGGGTAACACAAGGAATTTCAGGCTTGACATCACTAAAAGAGCCTATGGAAGACGATTGGTCAAAGTGCAGCAGCGTTGCAACAGAGACCACATTGTTTGGAGATGATAGTACCACACATGGGATGACGACCAAGAAAACAGCAACAGACACTGTGTTTCAGAAGCTGGAAAGATGAAGCCTTCATTGCCTCAGAGATGCCAAGAGCTTAGAATACTACTCAGCAATGAAAAAACAAGGAAATCATGAAATTTGCAGGTAAACGGTAGGAACTGGAAAGGATCATCTCGAGTGACCTATCCCAGAAGCAGAAAGTCACACACGGTATATACTCACTCATATGGACATATAACATGGGATAAACCTACCGAAATCTGTACACCTAAAGAAACTAATCAAGAGGGAGGACTCTGGCTAAAATGTTCAATCCCCATCCCGAAAGGCAAAGAGGATGGACATCAGAAGAAGAAGAAAACAGGAAACAAGTTAAGAACCTGCCACAAAGGCCTCAAAGGCTCTGCCCTGCAGACTGCCAAAGCAGATGCTGAGACTCATGGCCAACCTTTGGGTAGAATGAATGGAATCTTATGAAAGAAGTGGGAAATAATAAGATCTGGAGAGGAGAGGAGCTCCACAAGGAGAGCAACACAACCAAAAAAAATTTGAACACAGGGTCTTTCCAGAGACTCATACTCCAACCAAGTACCAGGTATGGAGATAACCTAGAACCCCTGTACAGATGCAACCCATGGCAGTTCAGTGTCCAAGTGGGTTACACAGTAATGGGAAGAAGGACCGCCTCTGACATGATCTGATTGGCCTGCTCTTTGATCACCTCCCCCTGAGGGGGGAGCAGCCTTACCAGGCCACAGAAGATGACAATGCAGCCACTCCTGATCAGATCTGATAAACTAAGATTAGAAGGAAGGAGAGGAAGACCTCCCCTATCAGTGGACTTTAGGAAGGACATGCCTGGAGAAGGGGGAGGGATTAGGAAAGGTAGGAGGGAAGGGTTTAGTTTAGGGGGGATGCAAAGTGAATAAAGTATAATTAATAAAAATTAAAATAAAAAGTAAAAAAAATAAGCTTAAAAAGGCATGTTTATTTATTGTTCAAATATTTTCATCTGTATATCCTCCAAAAGTTGTTTAATTGCCCCCAGAGCCTTAAATCACAGAATTTGGGAGGCAGATCCAGGAAGGCCCATGTGAGTCTAAGATTAGTTTGTTCTACAAAATGAGGATAGCTAGAGTTAAACAGTGAAACCATGTCGCAATAGTAATAATAATAATAATAATAATAATAATAATAATAATAATAACCACAAATGCCTCAAATTAGTAGAGAAAATTGGGAGGGATCTAGGGAGAGGGTTACAGCTCAGATACAAGGTGAGTAAACTGTAATAAATAAAACAATAAATAAATTAAATAATGGATAGTCTATCTGTAGATCTGAAGTAAATATATGAATGTGAAATTGGTCCACATGAGACTAAGGCAAGAAGTGAGTAATTGAGAAGTTGTGGAGTGGAACATGGAAATGTGACAAGGTCTAAATGAAAAGGTTTAAAAAAATGTAGGGTATAAATGACAATAATTCTTTCAGTTCAAGCTAGTTTTTATGTATGGAAGTTACTGACCAAGATGCAAAGAAAATCCAAACCATAGTTAAATCATTATCACCAAAGTTTTTTTTATAATAGTCTTTATCTTTCATTCCACATATCAAAATATAATTTCAGCGATGTCTTATATTCATCTATAGTTTGGATGTCTTGCTTTTCATGTGGCGCTCGAATTAATAAATTCTGAGTAACATAATGATATTTACAGCCTCATCACTGACCTTCTTATATTTTATATTATTTTCCTTCCCTAGATGTTTTGCCAGCCTTGGAAAGGCCACAGAGAATTTTTGATACAAGAGTGTTTGAATAACTAGTACCTTTAAGGTTTAGACTTGAACATGACTATATTTGTAATAGCCAGAAGCTGGAAACAACCCAGATGCCCCTCAACTGAAGAATGGATGCAGAAACTGTGGTACATCTATACAATGGAGTATTACTCCGCAATGAAAAATAAGGAAATCATGAAATTTGCAGGTAAATGGTGGGACCTGGAAAGGATCATCCTGAGTGAGTTGACCCAGAAGCAAAAAGACACTCACGGTATATACTCACTCATATAAACATACAATATAGAATAAACCCACTAAAAGCTGTACATCTAAACAAACTAAGCAAAGGAGAGGACCCTAACTAAAATGTTCAATCCCCATCCTGAAAGGCAAAGAGGATGTACATCAGAAGAAAACGAAAATAGGAAACAACCTCGGAACCTGCTACAGAGGGCCTCTGAAAGCCAGAAGAAAACAGGAAACAACCTTGAAACCTGCCACAGAGGGCCTCTGAAAGCTTCTGCAGTATAGACTGTCAAAGCAGATGCTGAGCCTGATGGCCAACTGATGGGCAGAGTGAATGGAATTTTATGTAAGAAGTGGGAAATAGTAAGAGCTGGAGGGGACGGGAACTCCACAAGGAGAGCAACAAAACAAGATAATTTGAACACAGGGAACTTCCCAGAGACTCATACTCCAACCAAGGACTATTTGTGGAGATGACCTGGAACCCCTGCACAGGTGTAGCCCATGGCAGTTCAGTGTCCAAGTGGGTTCCACAGTAATGGGAAGAGGGACTGCCTCTGACATAATCTGATTGGCCTGCTCTTTGATCACTTCCCCCTGAGGGGGGAGCAGCCTTACCAGGCCACAGTAGAGGACAATGCAGCCACTTTTGATGAGAACTGATAGACTAAGATCAGAAAGAAGGAGAGGAGGACCTCCCCTATCAGTGGACTTGGGGAGTGGCATGCATGCAGAAAGGGGAGTGAGGGTGGGATCGGCAGGGGAGGAGGGAGGGGCTCATGGGGGGATACAAAATGAATAAAGTGTAATTAATAAAAAAAATAAAAGATTTAAAAAAAAATCAAATATCATACATTTATATATCAAACTAAATCGGTACTTATTTATGGTTGTTAATAGTTTACGAATCAGAGCCTGAATGCAGAGCGAAATGATGGAATAATGCTTAAATTTCAATTTGAGTATGTTGTAAAAGTAAATATGACTTTTATTAGGGTGACACAAGTGAGAACATAGCTCTATTTTTAGTATATAAAATAAATTACCTAAGTAGATAATAAACTTAGTCAGCACCACATCTACCAGACAACACAATATTCAGTGAGCTGGACTTTGGGGAAAGACCTGTTGGAAAGAAAGAAAAGAAGTTGATGGTTTAAATGTAGTACCTATGAACATAACCTACTTTTATTTATATGAATTGTATACTAAGAATATTATCTGAGTCAATAAGAAAATTGATATTGATAGGTTAACTGGCAAGTAATGTGTTTTCTGTGCCATCCATATAAAATTCTTTAAGATTTGTTTAGTGTCGTTTTGATTTGCTATTCCCTGATGGCTAATGAGGTTGAGCATTTCTTTAAGTGTTTCTCTACCATCTGATAGTCCTCTGCAGAGAATTCTCTGTTTAGCTCTGTTCCCCATTTTTTAATTGGATTATTTGATTTTTTGCTGTTTAACTTCTTTAGTTCTTTATATATACTGGATATTAGCCCTCTGTCAGATATAGGGTTGGTGAAGATCCTTTCCCAATCTGTAGGCTGTCATTTTGTTCTGAGGACAGTGTCCTTTGCTTTACAAAACCTTTTCAGCTTCATGAGGTCCCACTTATTGATTGCTGCTCTTAGAGCCTGTGCTGTTGGTGTTCTGTTCAGGAAGTTGTCTCCTGTGCCAATGAGTTCAAGGGTATTCCCCACTTTTTCTTCTAAGCGGTTTAGTGTGTCTGGTTTTATGTTGAGGTCTTTGATCCACTTGGACTTTAGTTTTATGCAGGGTGATAAGTATGGATCTATTTTCATTTTTCTACATGTAGACTTCCAGTTAGACCAGCACCATTTGTTGAAGATGCTGTTCTTTTTTCATTGAATGATTAAAGAAAAAAAATGTAAAAAAAAAAAAAAAGATTTGTTTAGCAATTTAATATTATGCCATTAAAATTATCTCTGCTCTTAATGCCAGCTTTGAGATTTATAAAAGAGTCACTATGTTCTACAATAGTTCATAGTCACAAGTCAGTTTACTCAACATATGTTAAAAAACAAAAAAGTAAAGGATGAGAAGGAAGGAAGGTGAAAACACACAACTTTTTTCAGGTCTCACTGTTGTATTTCCTCGGAAGTAAGTTCAGGGCTGGAGAGGTGGGTCAATAGTTCACAGTACTTGCTGCTCTTACAGACTACCTAAGCCACATCAGCTTCCAACGTGGTGGCTCACAGTCCTTTGTAACTACAGCCCCAGTGAATTCATCACCTTCTTCTGACATGTCTATGGATCAGTCACATACATGGCACATATAATTAAACACTAATTAAAACACACACACACTTTAAAAGTAAATATGTTTTGTTAAATTCTACTTTAAGTTTTAAGTGATGGATATATAATTTCACCTTAAGTGTAATATTGTCTTGAACATTGAAACTCCAAATATGAATGCTATTTACTACTGCTAATGATAATGAGTGAGCTAGTAGAACAGTGAGAATGTACACTAAGTAGAGTTCTCTAAAAATGCAAATAAATAAGAGAGGAAGGAAGAGTAATAATAAAATAAAAATGAAAAGATTGCCAGCTGTGTCTGTGTAAGTACACATACCAACAGTGATGGGCCTCAGTGTGGACAAACATATCCCAAAGGGGATGCAAGAGTATTCAGTGTCAGCCACGCCTATAAGAATATTAGAACAAATAACACAGAAATAATGAGAAAAGTCTGTTTTTACTTTAAAAATTAAAAATGTTAAAGAGTTGCAAATATGTTTTCATTGTAGAAAAGAAACACATCTGTTACAGAAATAGTCATTTATACCAAAATGTTTTTATTTTTAGCTATACAGTATACATACCTATTTAAAAATATATACAAATATTTTATATATGTCACAGATACAATGCTAGCTTTTTATAGAGGAGAACATTTCTTATTAGAACTTGGCAGGTGTCCCCAGCTGCCAAACACATGCACAAAATATGTCTCAGTGCAACCTCTCTGCAAGGCTCCCTGGGCACATTTTCATTTTAATCAGTTCCTAAGTCAAGCATCCCAGGGAATTACACTCCTGAAAAATTAATGAAAATCTCATATGGAGGACAATAGCTTTCAGATGGTCCTTTGCCTACTCTAAAAAGAAAGAAAAAAAAAAAAAAAACAAGCGAAACAGCATTAAAATATTAAAAATGCAATATATCTGTCATTTTATATAAATATCAGAACATCTATTAATATGGCTGAACTGAAACCACAATCTATACACTAATATGCTTAGCATTGTTTAGCTCATTAGGAAATGCCTATATATACATTTAATTATTTGAAATATTTTAATTCTTCTGACTAAATCAACATTAAGCAGAATAGATTGAACCATATCTTTAAAAATGTACAATTTGATATAGAATTTGAATATCACTTCTATGAATGTGTGGCTTACAAGTACCTCATAAAAAGAGGGCCAAAGGAAAATCAAATCCTTATCAATATAAAGAGAACTGTGTTTAAGAAATAGGTTTTTGTTTGTGTGTTTTTGGTTGTTAAAGCATTTCAGACTATGTTTTTTATGGTATTTATATCTCTGTCATTCTTGTCAGACCCAACTTCTTCTTTGCCCAACAGAATATTTTTTAAATCTTTAATAGTCATAGACTTGTAAAATTTTTATTGATCATATCTATTAATCACCATTTTTTTTCTCTTTCTTGTAGCCCTCATAAGTTCTTCTTTTCAACTTCATGGCTTCTTTGTTTTTGATATTATCAACTCCTGCATCTAGTTAGTGTCACTCATATATACACAGATGTATCCCTCTACTGGGGCACAAGCAACCCAAGAGCAGCTTTGTCCTCAAAGAAACATAACACCCCTTCCCCAAGATACCAAAACTGCAGCGTCTTTCTCCAATAGGGGTGAGACCTCAAAGGCCCATTTTAATAAGACACAACATTCATTCTAATGTTGTAACAATGATTGGAAGTACACATAATAAAAGTATTGATGAGAATTTTGTGTTTTGTAAAACACAAAAATTAAAAAAGCTTATTTATTATGCATTTACCCCTTTGATAATCATTCACCCATTATTAAGCATATGTGTACCCAATATTAAAATAATTATTAAAAATGATATCAATAAAATCAAAGACAAGATTATTTGTTTTACAATCTTTTAAAAGTCATGATCACAAAGCATTGAAAACATAATAATTACATTAGTAGAACTGAGTACTACTTTCTATGATGTTTAAAGAAATAATTTTATCATTTTATTTTAAAACAGAAACTGCTTTCTATTGATCTGATTCTGGCTATAATTGATTTCTCTTCATCTTGTTTTTAAAAATTATTTTCTTTGCTCTAGTTCATCATGTTATTTATTGAGAAGTTAGAAAATCTCATGCCGCAATGTTAACTATTTTGATTCAGAATCTCTAATAAAGGTAGAAGACAGAAAAAGGAATAAAATTATAATAGTGTCTAATCACAATCAATCTGCCATTCAACAAGATAAAAATAATGTTTTATAGATTGAATTAAATACATAGAACTACTAAAAATAAATAAAGAAATAAATGCTCAAAGGGTAGAGGGAAAACAATGAAAAAAATGTAAGTATGTATTATGGTACTTTCAATGATATAATATTAAAAATGTTCCTATTGAACACTTAATAAGAAGGTCTCATATGCTGAACCATTTGTCCATAGATGCAGAGGTATGTACATCATATTATCATTTGGTCATCACTTGCACTTCAGTTCCACTGTGAGCTCCATATCTTGCTTCCCTTATAACATATAAGCACCTGTAAATCCTGTTTCATATGGTGGCCTTTTCAACCATTTCTCATTTGGTGATTTTTTTTAAAGTTTACTGTAAGGATTATAATTTTCTTCCTTGTATTTTATTAGTTAATTAAAACTTCATATTCTGTCATTTCATGCAAACTGTAATTATCACAATTGAATGCCATATTTATTGTTAGAATATTTAAGACATTGTTCATGTAAATCTATGAATGTGGCTTACACTATTTATTTATTTATTTATTTATTTATTTATTACAGTTTGTTCAATTTGGATCCTAGCTATAGCCCCCTCCCTCATCCTTCCCAATCCCATCCTCCCTCCCCATCTCCTCCCATGCCCCTCCCCAAGTCCACTGATAGGGAGAGGTCACGTGCACTTAAAAGAAGCAAACAGGAGGATATTATTTTAAAGGATTTAAAGGAATTTTAAAGTATTATTTATTTGCTCATCTGGTAGAGTTGTTTAATACGAAGTGAATTGTTCCTCCTTAAGGAAGAGTGACAATTATAAGCTCAACGACACGTAAACTGCAAATATTTTCTCATACTAAGGTTGAAACCCAGTAAAACACATCTGTGGAAGAGGAATCTTTGACTTCACCTGCATACCAATCAGGATACTACATCAGGTAGTGAAAATGAGTCATCACTTGTGCTGGAGTGGAGTTTTCCATGATACAGTAGCCTTTGAGATGCCCACACTCCTGTTACTAATGCCTCTCTTGGTGCATATGTGTTCTCGTGGATTAAAAAAAGCAATAAATTGGTACATTTGTAATGCTTCTTTCTATTTTCATTTTTATTTATTCTTCTCTCATATATTGTATCCCGAACCCACTTTTCCCTTCCTACTTCCTCCCACATCCTCTCCCGCTCTTTCCTCCAACTCCACTCTTCCTTCATTTTCCTTCATAAAAACAGCAGGCCTTCTAGTAATATCAACCCAACAGGAGATATCAAGTTGCAATAGACTAAGTGCTTCCCCTCATGTTAAGGCTGGATGAGGCAAACCCAGTGAGAGCAAAGGGGACACAAAAGCAGGCAAAAGAGTCTGAGAAAGCTCTCGCTACCACCATTAGGAGTTTTATATGAACAATAAGATATACAAACATAACATATATGCAGAGTACCTAGGTCAGTCTGCAACCAGCTCCCTGACTATCAGTTCAGCCTCAGGGAGGTCCTATGATCCCTGGTTAGTTAGTTCTGTAGGAAGTGTTCTTATGATGTCCTCAACCCTTTTGACTTCTAAAATCCTTCCTCTGTCTCTTCCACAGATTTCACCAACCTCCACCTAATGTTTGGCTGTTTGCCTCTGCATCTGCTCCCATCATTTATTGGATGAATCCTCTTGGATGACAGTTATTCAGAACCATTTCACTTTCTTTTTTTCCCAATTATGTTTGGTTCTGTCCTAGGTCTCTGGACTATGCAGAGATTGGCGCCTGTTGCTGCAAGCCTTTTCAGACTGGGCTGCCTTTCATGGCATGGGTTGGCCATGAAAGGCAATATTTGGTACATGACTCCTACAACTCTTATGGCACCTTTCCCTAGTACATTTTCCAAGTGAAACAAGTAGTAGGCTGAAGATTACATGGCTGGTTTCATATTCCAATCCCTTCATGGCTACTCTTGCCTGGCTACAGGAGAAAGCCAGTTAAGCCTCCGTATTCCCCATCATTAGGAAGTTTGTTAGGGTCAGCTTCATAGATTCCTGGGGATTTCCATTTCACTAGGTTTCCACCTTGTTTCTGAAATGAAGCCAATTTCAGTTGTCTTTCCCAGTCATCTATACTGCCATTCTCTTCCCCAACGTGCTCCTCTCTGTTTCCATCTCCACTTCCCCTAAAGAAAATCTATTCTAGTTCCCAATCTCACAGAGAACCATGTGTACCCTTCTTGAGAATCCTCTCTGTGTTGAACAAGTGTCCTTTGAGTATATGCCCAGGAGTGGTATAGCTGGGTCTCTGAGGTAGATCAATTCCCAATTTCCTGAGGAAATGCCATATTGATTTACAAAGTTGCTGAACAAGTTTGTACTCCCACAAGCAATGAAGGTATGTTCCCTTTGCTCCACCTCTTTGCCAGCATGAGCTGTCACTTGCGGTTTTGATCTTAGTCATTCTGACAGGTATAAGATAGAACTTCAGAGTTTTTTTGATTTGCATTTCCCTGAGAGCTAAGGATGTTAAACACGTTATTATGTGTTTCTTGATCACTTGGGATTCTTCTGTTGAGAATTCTCTGTTTAGTGCTCTACCCCATTTAATCTTTTTTTTAAAACTTTTAAAAATCTTTTTTTCTAACTTTTTATTGATTCGTTGTGAAGTTTACATCATGCACCCCAAATTCACTCATCTCCTTGTCTCTTCATATCTCCCTTCCACCCTTCCTGCCTTCCCCCAAAAGAAAACAAAAAAGTAAAAATAAATGAATACATAAATAAATAACAAAAATAAACAACAATAAAAATTTGCTATGAAAACTGCCTTGTGTCACAGTTTTAGTTGCAAATTTTCTTTGCAATTGCTAACTGACCAGTATGGTTCAAGGCCTGTGGTTTTTGCTACATTATCAGCTAGGGATCCTCACACAGACTCCTCTTGGGTATTCTGTTATTGCCCTGTGTCATGAAGATCCTGGAACATTAAATCTGCAGGACTGGTCTCAGTATATGGTTCAGTAATTCATAGGCAGGGCATATGTTGAGGTAAGGCAATTCAGACCCTATATCTGAACCTGGGTAAAAGCTGAGTTAGTCAGATCTGCAGAACTCCAAAACCTACACCAACGTGGCTAGCTCTACTGTGCTACCAAGATGAGGTGTGTGCCCCCTTTTTAATTGAATTATTTGTGTTGTTGATATCTATTTTCTTGAGAAATTTGTATATTTTACATATTATCCCTGTCAGATTCAGAGTTGGTAAAAATCTTTTCTAATTCTGTAGGCTGCTGTTTTGTCCCATTGATGGTGTCCTTTGCCTTAGAGGAGCTTTTGGTTGCACTTATGCACTTTCCCTCATTGACATGAAGATCTGTTTTTAGCACTTCTTGTAGCATCAGACTGGTAAAAGAATTGTCTTTCTGCCTTTTTATTTAATATATAAATTTAAACGTAGGATGTGCTATATCAAAAATTGTTTTTTTTAACTTTTATTGAAATTTCATTCAATATATTCTGATCATGTTTCCCCCAAGATTCTATTTCCTACCTCTCACCCATTCAACTCAATACCTTTTTTTCTCTTTCTCTTTATAGAACGAGTAAAAAAAAATTTTTTTAAAAGCAATGAGAACACTCACAAACCAGAAATAATAATATACAGGCAAACACCAGTAGGATTTTTTAATACCCCAAAACAAAGTAATAAGCAATATGAGATTTGTTAAAAATCTGCAAAAATACCATGAAGTTTGTTTTGAATTTGTCATCTGCTCATCATATATCCTGGGCCAATGTTAATATACTCACTGACACCCACTGAAGAAAACTGATTTCTTTTTGCAAGCATTTGTCGGTAAGAGATGCCTTCTTGGTTAGTGTTCTTGCCTACTTGAGCGCTGGGACACCATCTGACTAGTACCTGTGCAGGCTCCATGCATGCTACTGCAGTCTTTGTGAGTTTATGTGTGTGTCACTCCTGTAGTGTCTGGAAGACAGTTTCTTTGTCATACATCCAAACTGGATTATACATTCTTTCTGTCTCTTTTTCAAGCATAGCTCCTTGAGCCCTAAGGGGAGGGTTTGAAAATATCACCTTTGGAGCTGAGTGTTCCAAAGTCTCTCACTCTCCACACATGGTACAGCTGTTGCTCTCTCTGTTAATGCCCATCTACTGCAAGGGGCAGCTTCTCTGATAACGGCTGAAGAGTCACTCTATAACTATGTTTCTTTATCAGAGCAATAGTATCTGCTTTCCCTGAGGCCCACATGTAGCCTGTCTAATCACAGGTTCTTATTCAGTGCAGAGTCTCAGGCAAGGGTTCCACCTTCTACCAAAAGGTTCAGCATCCAATTCTAGACTAGGTTACATCTAGTTGAGTCATTGGCAAAGTGGGATTCGTTCACACCCTTGAACAACTCAGCCTGTTGCCAAAGCTACTGAATGACCTCTGTAGATGGAAGCTTTTTTTCAGTATTTACAATGTATTTTTCTTAAAATTATAATCCTCCTAATGGAATAACTACAAATGCAGTCCAAGACAAAAGTGTTAACTTACTTAAAATATTATGATTCCATTAGTAGTATTGTAAATTCCGTATTCCTTTTAAATATTGGATTAAATTAAATGTTGGCCTTCAGCTACCATCTTATTTATATTTCTTACTATCTGTACTGATTTTTTTGATCTATCATTTTTTTTTATGTTTTTCACATTTGGTACAGAAGTATAATAATTAAGGGAAAAAAAAAACCTTTAACGAAGAAATAACACGAACAAGCAACTGTGAATATTAAAGCCAGGCTACCATGCTTATTTTATTCATTAGACAATGGAATGATAATTATAACATTTTTCATTGTCATTGAAGAAGTTAGTATTTATGCAGGTAATCTTATATAACACCGATCTATCTCATGAGTGATACATTGTGTATCTCTCTGGGTGCTTCTATACCTACCTTCACTTATAAGAATCTCTGCACTCCACCCAAAGTTTGGCTGTGAGTCTCTGTATCTGCTTCTATAGCCTGCTGGGTGGAGTCCTTAAGAAGACAGCTGTGGTAGGCTTCTGTCCTGTTACCTCACTTCTACTGCTCCCTGTGTCTAACCTGTTTCCCTTCTGAATGAGAATTAAGCATCCTCCCTAGGGTCCTCCTTGTTGTTTAGCTCTTTGAGTCTGTAGATTTTAGTATGTTAGTCCTATATTATATGCTAATATCCACTTATAATGAGTATACACCATGTGCGACTTTCTGGAATACTACTCAGTTATTAAACACCAAGAAAATCATGAAATTTGCGGGCAAATGATTGGAACTACAAAAGATCATCCTGAGTGAGGTAACCCAGAATGGATTTACTATCAATAAATTGTATTAGCTTTATTATTTTTAAAAATTATTTTATGGAAAGTTATGGCTTATAAAAATGTAACATAAAAATACATTAAAGCTCAATACGTAAATGTCATAAAACTAATAAGATTACAAAATCTGTAGAAATAAGTAAATTATAGCCACACAATAATTTACATTCTAATTATTATGGCCATTGTTAATAGTCTCATATTATAATTTGTGTACATTAGATAATATTAAAATATATTTTAATCAAAATAAGAAAATATTTATTATAATTTTAGATATATAAAAATTAATATAAGCAGGTCTTAGAGTACTATAACGAAATTGAAAGAAATAATAAAACAAAGGAAAAGGATCTATAAAAAAGAGGATGTCGGAATTTTATGTAAGAAGTGGGAAATAGTAAGAGGTGGAGGGGACAGGAAC
The DNA here is from genome assembly GCF_907164565.1 of Psammomys obesus. Classification (NCBI taxonomy): domain Eukaryota; kingdom Metazoa; phylum Chordata; class Mammalia; order Rodentia; family Muridae; genus Psammomys; species Psammomys obesus. Next base: position 38,257,798 of record NW_026596073.1, on the reverse strand, counting down.
TCCACAAGGAGAGCAACAGAACAAGATAATTTGAACACAGGGAACTTCCCAGAGACTCATACTCCAACCAAGGACTATTTGTGGAGATGACCTGGAACCCCTGCACAGGTGTAGCCCATGGCAGTTCAGTGTCCAAGTGGGTTCCATAGTAATGGGAAGAGGGACTGCCTCTGACATAATCTGATTGGCCTGCTAGTTGATCACCTCCACCTGAGGGGGGAGCAGCCTTACCAGGCCACAGTAGAGGACAATGCAGCCACTTTTGATGAGAACTGATAGACTAAGATCAGAAAGGAGAGGAGAACCTCCCCTAGCAGTGGACTTGGGGAGTGGCATGCATGCAGAAAGGGGAGTGAGGGTGGGATCGGGAGGGGAGGAGGGAGGGGCTTATGGGGGGATACAAAATGAATAAAGTGTAATTAATAAATAAAAAAGGAAAAAAAAAGAGGATGTCAAACAATCTTCAGAGTATTAATAGAAGACAAACATTTTTTAATTAAATTTCATGTTTTTAAAAGTCACAAAACATATCTGTCTTTTTATCATATAAATCTCCCACACATTGTTTCCTTTTATCATTATTATTTATTTATTGGGATTTATTTTTGAGATAGACTCCACCAGGGAGTCCTTAAGCTAACGACTATATCTAGCCAAGCCTGGCCCTGAACTCCTAATCCTTCTCTCTACACTTCACATGTGATGGCTTCGAAAACAGATGCATCATCTTTGGAATTGGTAAACAGGCATCTCTATGGCCAGACCCCATGGAACCTGACCAGCAGGACATCAGGCATCTGTGAGGCACACTTCCAGAAATTAGGAGGCAACAGGACCACCTGTGACAGACACCTGTTCATTTTGTGTATGCACTGGCTCTCTCTTTTCTACCTCCCTCTCTCTTTCTCTCTCTCTCTCTCTCTCTGCATCTCTCCATCCGGAGAGTACCTCTGTTATCCCGCTTCCCTAGTAAAACATCCCCCGAGGAACTTGTCTCCTGGCGTGATTTGTGAACCTGCCCTGTAACTCTACCGCGCAAATCCTAACAATCACACCCAGGTAATTATATTGTTTGATGATTTTATTTGTTAGTACAACATATTTTAATTTAAGTCCAAATTATTTTAATTTAAAAAAATACCCTATTGCCTTTTAATCACAACAAAGAGTTCACAACAAAAGAACCAACAGCAACAATAAATATTGAAAACACACACACACACACACACACACACTGCTACTAACACTTTGAAAAAGCTGAAGGAACCCCCTGAATGAGCCATGAGAGGAAATCGAAAAAAGCATATTGCTCTGTCTAGCAACGCAGAGACATCCTGCCTCTGGCAAAGCTCTGGGCATACACATCCCATATGGATGTAACCGCTCTAAATACTGTAAGATGAAATTTTTATTAGATTAAATGCCAACAGGCTAAATAAATTTATTTTCCATTGTCTATATTTACGTAGTATTCATTGGCATACCTATTGGGAACCTGAGCAGTTCTACATTTCACCATAAAGCACTAGAATCTTCATTTAGTAGCCAATAGTAATGTTCTAAGTGTCAATGTTTTGAATAATATTTAATATGTTTCTCAGTTAAAGCTTGCTTACAAGTCACCTCTTTTCTTTTCATTAGCACATGAAGTACACTGATAACTTGCCTTTAGGTCATAGAAAATGCTGAAAGTCAGTTATTTCACAGAAATAACAGTAGTTTCTGCCTGTCAGTCTCTTCTCTTCTTTATATTTTTCTCATCATTGTTTCACTGAAGAATCAACACCCCTTCAGACTATGGTCAAGATCATTCTACTGGACTTAGAATCTCCCACATACTTCGTGTATCTCACTAAAAGTCTTCCTTTAAACAGGGTCATTTAATTTATACCCGAATTTTTTTCACCTTTATGAGTTAGCATCAAATGCTGAAAAAAAACCAATGTATTTGTTTAAATTTAACATCTAGTATTTAAAGTCATATGAATTAAATTGTTCTAAAGAAATCTTAGGTTCAAAAAAGACACCAGATTATAACAATTTGAATAAAAAATAGAATCAATCTCAGAAAAGACCCCTGGGCCCAGACTGTTTGGTTCTGTTGCTCTTCTCTTGGTGCTCTACTCCCCTCCAGGTCTCACTATCTCCCCCTTCTTTCATAGGAGTCCCTGCACTCTGCCCAAGGTTTGGCTCTGAGTCTCAGCATCTGCTTTGATACCCTGCTGGTTAGAGTGTTTCAGAGGCCCTCTGTGGTGTGTTCCTGTCCTGTTTCCTGTTTCCTCCTTTTCTAGCCCATTTGCCTTTCTGAGTGAGGACTGAGCATCTTACCCAAGTCCTTCTAGTCTAGCTTCTTTAGGTCCCCCTGAGGGAGAGGGGGGGAGGAAAGAGGAAAATTAGGGGGTGGTGAGGGCAGCCTTACCAGGCCACAGAGAAAGACAATGCAGACAGCCCTGGTGAGATCTGATAGGCTAGGGTCACATGGAAATGGAGGTGGACCTTCCCTATCAATGGACTGAGGAAGGGGCATGGGAGGAAAAGAGGGAGGTAGGGCAGGATTGCGAGGGGATGAGGAATGGGGCTACAGCTGGGATACAAAGTGACTAAACTGTAATAAATTTAGAAAATTAAAAAATAAGAATCAAGTCTGTGCAAAGAAGCCAAAACCATTCAATGGAAAAAAGATAGCGTCTTCAACAAATGGTGCTGGTCCCACTGGATGTCCACATGCAGAAAAATGAAAATAGATCTATATTTATCACCCTGTACAAAACTAAAGTCCAAGTGGATCAAAGACCTCAACATAAAACCAGATACTCTAAATCTGTTAGAAGAAAAAGTGGGGAACAGCCTAGAACTCATTGGCACAGGAGACAACTTCCTGAACAGAACACCAACAGCACAGGCTCTAAGAGCAACAATCAATAAATGGGACCTCATGAAACTGAAAAGCTTCTGTAAAGCAAAGGATACTGTCATCAAAACAAAATGCCTGCCTACAGATTGGGAAAGAATCTTCACCAACCCTTTATCTGACAGAGGACTAATATCCAGTATATACAAAGAACTAAAGTAGCTGAAAAGCAGCAAACCAAGTAATCCAATTAAAAAATGGGGAACAGAGCTAAACAGAGAATTCTCGACAGAGGAATTTCAAATGGCAGAGAAACACTTAAAGAAATGCTCATCCTCATTAGCCATCAGGGAAATGCAAATCAAAACGACCCTGAGATATCACCTTACACCCATCAGAATGGCCAAGATGAAAACCTCAAGGGACAACACATGCTGGAGAGGTTGTGGAGAAAGGGGAACCCTCTTCCACTGCGGGTGGGAATGTAAACTGGTACAACCACTCTGGAAATCTATCTGGTGCTTTCTAAGACAATTTGGAATAGTGCTTCCTCAAGACCCAGCTATACCACTGCTAGGTATATACCCAAAGTTTGCTCAAGTACACAAAAGGGATACTTGCTCAACCATGTTATAGCAGCTTTATTTGTAATAGCCAGAACCTGGAAACAACCCAGATGTCCATCAATGGAGGAATGGGTACAGAAATTGTGGTATTTTTACACAATGGAATACTACTCAGCAATCAAAAAGGAGGAAATCATGAAATTTCAGGCAAATGGTGGGATCTAGAAAAGATCATCCTGAGTGAAATATCCCAGAAGGAGAAAGACAAACATGGTATATACTCACTTATATAGACCTATAAGATATGATAAACATAATGAAATCTATACACCTAAAAAAGATAATCAAGAGAGCAGACATGGGGTAAGATTATCAATCCTCATTTAGAAAGACAGATGGGATGCGCATTGAACATAGGACAGGAGTCTACTGAGCGCATTTGAAAGACCCTAACTAGCAGTGTCTTCAAAGCAAAGACTCATGACCAAACCTTTGGCAGAGTACAGGGAATCATAAGAAAGAAGGGGAGTTAGTCTGATGAGGACAGGATAGGAGCTCCACAAGGACCAAAGATATCTGGGCACAGGGTCTTTTCTGAGACTGACATGCAACCAAGGACCATGTATGAATGTAACCTAGAACCCCTGCTCAGATGTAGCCTGTGGTAGCTCAGTAACCAATTGGTTTCCCATAGTAAGGGGAACAAGGACTATTTCTAACAGGAACTCAATGACTGGCTCTTTGGCCTCCCCACCCCTCAAGGGAGGAGCAGTCCTGTTAGGCCACAGAGGAGAGCTTTGCAGCCAGTCCTGAATATACCTGATAAAACAGGATCAGATGAATGGGGAGGAGGTCCCCCCTATCAGTGGACTTGGCAAGGGGCACGGTGGAGATGAGGGAGGGAGGGAGGGACTGGGAGGGAATGAGGGATCGGGACAGGGCTGGGATACAGAGTTAATAAAATGTAACTGATAAGAAAAAAATAAAATTCAAAAAAAAAAAAAAGAATCAAATCTGTGGACTGGAAGCTACAAAAATCTCCATATTTCCTTTACAATGACTCAGAGTCCAAGTCTGGAAATGTGGGTTTGCATATTGCTGGATTATCAAGGTGTATATCATATAGTCAATCTTTTGGAGAGAAACAATGAAATACAAAGATGCTTCAGCTATTTTGAGGAATTAGCTCCAGTGACCCTGCCTCTTAGACCTATGTTCCCTGGAAGTTTCTAAAGCCTTGTGCAGATCTGAAAGTTCAGTCCTTTTTGCTGGCTGATTGGATTTTGTCATTACACTCCTTTGACCTTTACCTTCTGATTTCTTCTTTTCTTACCCATTTTTTTCCTCTACTTTCACCTGATACTCTCCTTTGTCATCTCTTCTCCTTTTCTTTCTCTCTCTCTTCTGAGTCACAGGGGTTAGATTTTATGTAGTCACTTCTGTTTCAGAAATGGTCTATCTTTACTGATAAAATTTATGCTCTGCCATGTAAGGTTTTGGATTACTATGAAACAGATATTTTTAAAAATGTGTGTCTAAATAAGAAGTGAGCTTTAGAACAACAAGCATTATCATTTTTATACAATAATGAAAAGGCAACGTACCTGAGGAGGTGATATTTAAAGGATAGTTCTTTAGAAAATATACATATGTGAGAGAGAACTCTGTAGTTCCAGACTGTTTGGAAATAGCATAAAATTACCAGGGGAAACCTCTCAGTATAAAATTGTGATGTAGATTAGCCATCATCTAAGAGGAGAACTACTAAAATCACTAAATTATTAGTTTTAAAACAATTTGATGACTTGTTTTAACACTGTGGAATTTTGTTAATAAATAGGAAAGGATACCTTTTAGAGAGAAGATAAATAAACACAAAGCGAATACAGGAATCCTTTGTTTCCAGAAGAGCACTGAAATCACTTATCAGGAATGAAAGTCCACTTGTTTAAAAAGCAGCAGGTATCAGCATCCATGATTTTTTTTTTTTTCCTTTTGGATTGCACAGGATTCCTTGCAAGCAAGCCTGTGTTGAGAACTTTAAGTGCCTGAAGAATGTGAAGAATTTGTTGTTGACAGAAAAACAAGGTTTACTGATAAAAGCTTTTAATTCTTTTCCATACTATTTGTTAAGAACTTGTTATCTAATCACCTACTAAACGTAAGTTATCTCAAGAAGAATACAATTTTTAGAAAACATTTTAAATAAGTGTGGTTTTTCTACATGATTTGATATATGTGTTACAGCTGAATGACAAACTTTTAACCAGATCATATCATTAAAATGGAACCAACATTAGGTATTTCATGTGAACAGATACAAATCATAATTGCTTAAGTGACATGTGCCTGATGTGAGAATTACTACTACCACTATAAGTATTATTATATTATTATTAGTAATAGTATTCAATATTATTAATAGTATTATTCAATGTTATTATTATTATTACTATTACTGTTATTTTCTTTGTAGGTTTCTGAGTTAAACCTTTATTATGCAGCCCTAGGCTGGTCACGAAATCTTAGCTGTCCTTCTGCCTTACCCTCCAGAGGACTAAAATAAACACATATTAGCCAACCCACTACATGGAAGCCATCACCGATAAACTGAAGCAATTCAAAACTGTTTGCATAAACAGGTGTAGTCTTAGTGTTCTGTAGGTTAGCTTAGTTAGCATGTCTTCAGCAAGTTAATAAATCTGCATCTAAAGAATGTGAGATCTGATAGACTAAGATCAGAAGGAAGGAGAGGAGGACCTCCCTTATCAGTGGACTTGGGGAGGGGCATGCATGAAGAAGAGGGAGGAAGGATGGGGTCGGGAGGGAAAGAGGGAGGGTTTTATGGGGGGGATACAAAGTGAATAAAGTGTAAAAAAAATAAAACAATAAAAAAAGAAGTTCAAGACAAGCATTAAAAAAAATGTGAGAACCTCTAAGCAAGCATATGAAAGACCTGTATGAATAACAAACATACAAGCAAACAAAACCTCTTTAAGTCTCTGAAGGAAGAATTTAAAGAATATGTCAGAAGATGGAAAGATCTCCCATGTTCATGGATTGGTTGGATTAAGAGTAAAAATGGCCACCTTACCAAAAGCAATCTACAGATTCAATGCAATTTCCATCAAAGTGCCAACAGAATTATTTACAGAACTTGAAAGAACAATTCTCAAATTCATATGGAAAAATAAAAAAACCCAAAATAGATAAAACAATCCTGTACAATAAAATAGATAAAACAGTCATGTACAATAATAATCCTGTACTTCTGGTGGTATCTCCATCACTGTTCTCAAGCTGTATTATAGAGTAACAGTAATTAATACTGCAAGGTACTGGCATAAAAACAGAGTGGTGGATCAATGGAATGAAATTGAAGACCCAGAAGTAAATCCACACACCTATAATCACTTGAAAAGAAGACAAAAACCGTACAATGGAAAATAGAGAGCATCTTCAATGAATGGTGCTGATCTAACCAGATGTCTACATGTTGAAAAATGCAAATAGACCCATATTTATCACCCTGTACAAAACTAAAGGCCAAGTGGATCAAAGACCTAAACATAAAACCAGGCACACTAAATCTGTAAGAAGAAAAAATGGGGAAGAGCCTTGACCTCATTGGCACAGGAGACAACTTCCTGAACAGGACACCAACAGCTCAGGCTCTAAGTTCAATAATTAATAAATGGGACCTCATGGAACTAAAAAGCTTTTGTGAAGCAAAGAACACTGTCAACAGAGCAAAATGACAGCCTACAAACTGAAAAAATATTTTAACCAACCCTACATCAGACAGAGTGCTAATATCTGAATATATATAAAGAACTCAAGAAATTAAACACCAAAGGAAAAAAAAAATAACCCAATTAAAAAGGGGTAAGAAGATAAACAGAGAATTCCTGACAGAGGAATATAGAATGGCTGAGAAATACTTAAGGAAATGCTCAATATCCTTAGCCATCAGGGAACGGCAAATCAAAAGGACTCTGAAATTCCAACTTTCACCCCTCAGTGTGGCTAAGATCAAAAACTCAAGTGACAATACATGCTGGAGAGGATGTGGGGAAAGGGGAACACTTCTCCATTGATGGTGTGAATGCAAACTTGTACAAACACTTTGTAAATGAAGCTGGCACTTTCTCCGAAAATTGGGAATAGCTCTACCTCAAGACCCAGGTATGCCAATCCTGTGCATATACCCAAAAAAGATATTTGCTCACCTATGTTCTTAGCTGCTTAGTTCATGATAGCCAGAATCTGGAAACAACCTAGATGTCCCTCTACCTAGGAGTAAATAAATAAATTGTTCTACATTTACACAATGGAACACTACTCAGCTATTAAAATCAGGAAATTTACAGGCCAACGGATTGAACTTGAAAAGATCATCCTGAACGAGTTAACATAGAACCAGAAAAACAAGCATGGTATACACTCACTTATAAGTACTTATTACCCACATAATACAAGATAACCATATTAAAATCCACAGACTGAAAGAAGCTAAATAACAAGTAGAACCTGAGGGAAGATGCTTAATTCTCATTCAGAAGGGCAAATAGAATAAACACCAGAAATGGTGGAATAGAGATTACTGGAAGGGAGCCTACCATAAATTTCCTCTGAATGAATCCATCCAGCAGGGGATCGAAGCAGATGCTGAAACTCAGCATCAAACTTTGGGCAGAGAGCAGGAAGTCTTATGGAAGAATGGCAGGAATAGGAGGACCCAGATGAGACAGGAGCTCCAAAAGGAGACCAACAGAGCCAACAAACCTGGGCCCAGGAGTTCTTGCAGAGACTGATGCTATTATATTATAAAGCAATTCAACTGGCCCACCTTTAGGAACCTTTAGGATCCTGACAATGTCCTATGCCAGTACCTTCTTCCTATGACATCACTTGGACCAGGTACACCAGGTGATACCTGTCTACCACTCCTACTCTCTCTCTTACTCTCTTGCTGCTCCCTGTTTCTTTCTCTCTTCCCTTGCTCTGTCTTGGTGCTCCTCTCCTCTGATCTCTGTCTCTCTTCCCACCCTTCTCTGTCAGTCTCTGTCTATCTCTGTCTCTCTTTCTCTCTCTGTCTGTCTCTATACCTTCATAGCTCAGTGTGGTCACCCAAATAAACTCTTTCATATCAGATATATTGTATGCATATGGCATCATTTTAAAGATACTAATAGATGCACCCAAGGAGCATACATAGGAAGGACCTAGATCCCCTTCTCAGATGTAGCCATTAGGTAGCTCAGTTTTCATGTGGGTTCCCTAGTAAGGGAACAGGGACTGTACCTGACATGGATTCTGTTGATTGTTCTTAGATCACTTCCCCACTGTTGGGGCATCTTGCCAATCCACAGAAGAAGAGGATCCACGTAGTCCTGATGAGATTTGATAGGTTATGGTCAGATGGTATTGGAGGAGGGTATTGGATGTTATCTGAGGACAAGGAATAGGTTAGGAGGGGGGAATAGAAAAGAAAAGAGAAAGGGTAGGAGAGGGAGGAAATGAGGAAGGGAGTACAATCAGGATGTAAAGTGAATAAATTATAAAAAGGAAAAATTAAATAAAAAAGTATGAGAACCACGTACCTGATTTTGTTTTTGTAGAAATTTAAATATTTTTAAGGTATTTTCTCAACATACAGAATTTATATCCTGATATTTTGAAGCACTTACTTGGCACTACAGTGGAGTTAAAAACAGTCTTTTAAAGATGGTAATAAAGAACAAGAAACAGAAGTACGTAGTCACTGGTTTTACTATACTTTATTATTACATAATAAAATTTAACAAAGGGTATGTGGCTATGGGAGACACTTGTACACTGACAAAAATGGCAACACAAATGAAGGTTCACACACAGGACAGATGAATTAGTTACAAACTCCAGTATTCGACCTCATTTATTATAGTAACAACATACACTATCAAAGTTATCAATAACAAAAAAGAGAAAATTATTTTTAAATAATGCTATAAATGATGAGAGTTTACATGTAGGAATAGGAAGACCCAATGAACCACAGAATTCATTGAAATATAAACTCTCTGAGAAAAATAATTAACTGCTGTATAATGTTGATGAATATCCATAAGAATTTCAAAGCTGGCAATGTTGCTAACTCTTAATTTTGTTTATGACCCAAGTTAAAATATTCTATTTTGTTATATATTTTAAATGTTTGCTTTATTTTTTTAACATTGAAAAGGAATCATAAAAATCCAATTTCCTGAAGTACCTTTAAAACCTCTCAGACATAACAGTAAATTTTGTAGCATAAGTTCAGCCCATTTAACCTTGGAACACTATAAATTTAATTCACTTTTATTTTCTGAAGGTTACATTTCTGAACTAGGAAACTATATGTGTTCCTTTGGTTGAAATGGACATGCTGTAATGTTTGAATTAAATGTAGCAAAGTTTTTCTCCTAAATACTCTTACTCCTTCATTTATTAACATGTGTGTATACATATATGTATATATAAATTATTTAAAATGGCATCTCTACATTCTTCATTCATTCAAAAATAAATCCATATGATTATCCATATGATAATTCTGAACTGTGTGTCATCTGGGAAATATTAGCACTGTAGTCTGATTTTTTTTCTTTTTTCATTGCTTTTCTTTCTTTCTTCTTTCTTTCTTTCTTTCTTTCTTTCTTTCTTTCTTTCTTTCTTTCTTTCTTTCTTTCTTTCTTTCTTTCTTTTCTTTGCAGTTTTACTCACTTTTTCCTAGCTACTCCATTATGTCTTGTTCTACCAGCCCCAAATTTGTTGTTACTACCTCTCCCATTTTTTTAACTTTTTTTATTATTATTCTCATTAGTTACATTTTATTAATTCTATATCCCAGCTGTATCCCTCATTCCCTCCCCAATCCCACCCTCCCTCCCTCATCTCCTCCCTGCCCCTTTCCAAGTCCACTGATAGGGGAGGACCTCCTCCCCTTTCATATGACTCCGTTTTGTCAAGTATTTTCAGGACTGGTGCAAAGCTCTCCTCTGTGGCCTAACAGGACTGCTCCTCCCTTGGGGGGTGGGGAGGTCAAAGAGCCAGTCATTGGGTTCCTGTTAGAAATAGTCCTTGTTCCCCTTACTGTGAGAAACCAATTGATTACTGAGCTATCACGGGTCACATCCGAGCAGAGGTTCTAGGTTTTATCCTCTCATGGTCTTTGGTTGAGTGTCCATGTCAGAAAAGACCCGGTGCCCAGATATGTGGATCAAAGACCTCAACATAAAACCCGATACGCTAAATCTGCTAGAAGAAAAAGTGGGGAACAGCCTAGAACTCATTGGCACAGGAGACAACTTCCTGAACAGAACTCCAAAAGCACAGGCTCTAAGAGCAACAATCAATAAATGGGACCTCATGAAACTGAAAAGCTTCTGTAAAGCAAAGGACACCGTAATCAAAACAAAACGACTGCCTACAGATTGGGAAAGAATCTTCACCAACCCTTTATCTGACAGAGGACTAATATCGAGTATATACAAAGAACTAAAGAAGCTGAAAAGCAACAATCCAAGTAATACCTCTCCCATTTTTAAAACACCTTTTTTTTGGGGGGGGAGGGGGTTCGATAATTATATTTCTCTGTAACCTATCTGGTATTTATCCCTTGAAGTCCCCTCAGCAGACACATTTCTTGTCATATTTGGTGAAACAGTAGCAGACATGGTAACAACTAATTCTCTACTTACCAGCTCCCCTCCCAGTCTTGCAGCTAAAACCTGGAGAAGATAAAACGCATAAATAATTTGATCTTGCTACCTTTTGCATGCCTTTCTGCCTTTTTCAGGGGTTCGTTCCTGCCTCCATATGTCATGAAGTTTTTCTAAATCTTCGAAATAATTGCAAAGAAATTCTTTTATGTACGCCCTAATCTCCAATGAAAAAGTACATTGCTTCTAAAAGTCAAATTCAAAATTTTAGCCTTTTCTTAAAACTAAATAAAACACAGGTTTAAGAAGACCTGAAAAATGGCAAAATAATAGTTCAAGGAGATTTTGAGATACTGTCAAAATTATGCTGAAGTTAAAAAACAGTTTAAAGGTAATTCCAAGAAACTGCAGTCATCATTTTAGTAATAATGAAGCAAAAATACAAGTCTAAGAAAGTTAATCTGCATTAAAATTTTTCTAATAAATTAAAACCAAGAGACACAGATCGGCAGCAATGTGGACATGCTGGTCATTGTAACTGTGACATCATTTAAGTGTTTATCTCAGCAGCAGTGATAAAGTTACCACTTTCACAAATACACATAATTTCAAAGTTAGTTTAGGCAAATTAAGAATTGTCACCTGAATTAATTAAAGGCAAAAATTTGTGCAAAGAACCTTATGTGTATACTGAGTGGGAAGAACTATTGGCCAGGTCATTTGAAGCACACTAGTGCTCTTTAATTCTGAAATTTAGTTGAAGTCTGTGCTGGTTTGAATAAGAATGGCCCAATATGCTTATGCATTTTAATGTTTAGTCATCAGGGTGTTGTCCTACTAAGAAAGATTAGGTTGTGTGGTTTTGTTGGAGTGGTTATGTCTTTACTGGAGGAAGTGTCTCCTGCAGCAAGGCTTTGAGGTTTCAGATGCTGAAGCCAGGACACATGTATCCTTTCTGCCGCCTGCAGATCCTGTTATAGGAGGAGGCCTCAGCGCCTCCTCCAGCACAATGTATGCCCGTGTACTTCCATGCTTCAGTCATGATGCCTATGGACTAAACCTCTGAAACTCTAAACAATCCCCAATGAAATGTTTTCTTTTATAAGATTTTCTGTGGTCATAGTGTAACTTCACAGCAATGGAAAAATGACTAACACAAAACCCATTTCTCTATAGTATGTACAAAACCTTGTTTTGTCTATAACAGTGTGCCTAATTAAGATGACCTATTTGGAAACTAATTTGATGCACTGGACTTCCACGTCACCACCAATTCCCTCTCCATATTTTGTTTAACTAATTTATAAAATGGTTTAGTGATATGCCTCAGTGTCGATATAGGGCATAATGCCTCTCAAATGGTTATACCTGATTTGATGTGTTTTACTTCAAAGTCACCACCAATTTCCCTTCCATATTGTATTTAAATAATTTATTATAGTTTATTGATGTGCCTCAGTACCGATATAGGGCATAATGTTCCTCAAAAGTTTCATGCAAAAGCTGCCTCTCTAAGGATGAATTGGAAGTTTTCTGTAATATGAAGCAATAACAGGGCTACACTGAATTGAATTATCAATTTTCTGGTAAAAATGTAACAAACCTTGAACGAATTGGAAATGTAATTTACAAATAATGATTTATATTTCCTTGTGATATAACTTTCATTTCCCCTTTACCTTAAAGTTTAAGTCTTCTTTGCATATCACATGAACTTTTTTGTTTCCTAAGTAGAAAAATAAATTGAATAATTTTCATATCTAATTATAGTATAAGATTTACACAAATACTGTGGTTTATTCGATGAAGTCATGACAGTATCCTAGGAGGGATAAAAGGAGAAAGAATTCTCACAGAGGGTATTAGGGCTGGTTAAAGTGAAGGCTGCATAGGTTTAGGAGAGACTAAGGAACAGACAGAGACTGCATACAGTAATAGAAAATAATTTTGAATTAAGAGCTTGTAATGAACTATCTTTTTTTTCATGAAAGTGACCTTTTTAAAAGTGAAGAGGTGTGTGTCCGTGTTTTTTTTTTTTTTTTTCCTTAGCAAGAATATTGCATTAACAATTGTCAACCTGCAATTACGAGAAGAGAAGGCTTTCAGTTCCTGTAACTTTCCACTAAAACATTGGCACATGAAAAGAAGTACCTTGGACAGATGGGAAATTAGCATGTCATAAAAATCTGTACTAGACTGGCTGCTGCTGTCAATCTCAGGCAACTAATTACATCACAATTCCCTTTCCTGAAAATTATCATGGACTTACAGAGAAAAATAGTATGTGTACAATACAAACAACAACAAAAAAATAGTTTCATTTTCAGCTTACAATTAATCCCTTTCAGATAACTCTGCCTGCGTCCAGACTTATTGAACACACAGCATGCTATGAAAGTTTTAATTTTCATATGTTTTCCTATATGAAATATATATTCTATATATACATATATATGCACATATGTATGACTGGAGGGTGCTGAACCTCCGTACCAGGGTTCTGTCTTCAGTGTACAATCTCCACAAAGCTTGCTAGCCAAGATTTCCCATAGGTACTACAACTTCCTTAAGCCCTAAGGTCCCTGAAGCAGGGGTGATCCACACATGATTTTTAATAGGGTAGCAAATGTTAGGATAGAAAAATAAGTATCAGAAGTCCATGGACTATTTCTGAGCAACATGTTTGGAATTAATGAGTGGAAATACTAATTTAGCTTGCAGAAAGAACACAGCTAGTCTATCCTCTTAGCTCAAGTATTTAAAGGAAATTTAACAAAACTTATCTACAAACAGATGCAGTTTCTTTTTAATTTTACTAAATTTTTTATATTAGTTACAGTTTATTCACTTTGTATCCCAGCTGTAGCCCCCTCCGTCATTCTGTCCTAATCTCTCCCTCATCTCCTCCCACACCCCTCCCCAAGTCTACTGATAGGGGAGTTCCTCCTCCCCTTCCATCTGATCCTAGCTTATCAGGCCTCACCAGACTGGCTTCATTTTCCTCCTTTGTGGCCTGGCAATACTACTCTCCCCTCAGAGGGAGGTGGTCAAAGAACCAGCCACTGAGTTCATGCCAAAGACAGTCCCTGTTCCCATTACAAGGGTACCCACTTGGATACTGAGCTGCCATGGGCTACATATGAGCAGGGATTCTAGGTAATATCCATGAATGGTCCTTGGTTGGAGTATCAGCTTCAGAAAAGACCCCTGTGCCCAGATATTTTGGTACTGTTTTTCTCCTTGTGGAGCTCCTGTCCTCTCTAGGTCTTGCTGACTCCTTCTTTCATAAGATTTCCTGCACTCTGTCCAAAGTTTGGTTATGAGTCTCAGCATCTGTTTTGATACACTGCTGAGTAGAGACTTTCAGAGGCCCTCTGTGGTAGGCTCCTGTCCTGTTTCCTGTTTTCTCCTTCTTCCAATGTCCATCCTATTTGTCTTTCTGAGTGAGGATTGATCTTGTTACCCCGGGTCTTCCTTCTTTCTTCGTTTCTTTAGGTGTACAGATTTGTGTAGGTTTATCCTATATTATATGTCTAGTATCCCCTTATAAGTGAGTATATACCATGTGTGTCTTTCTGCTTCTGGGATACCTCAGTCAGGATAATCTTTTCTAGATCCCACCGTTTGCCTGCAAATTTTATGATTTCCTTGTTTTTTATTGCTTAGGAGTATTCCATTGTGTAAATGTATCACAAGTTCTGTATCCATTTCTCCATTGAGGGCTATCTGGTTTGTTTCCAGGTTCTGGTTATTTTGAATAAAGCTGCTGCGAATATGTTTGAACAAATAAATGCCCTTATTGTGTACTTGAGCATATTTTGGATATACACCTAGGAGTGGTATAGCTGGATCTTGAGGAAGCACTATTCCACATAGTCTGAGAAAGCGCCAGTGGTTGTGCAAGTTTATATTTCCACGAGCAACGGAGTAGGGTTCCCCTTTCTCCACATCCTCTCCTGCATGTATTGTCACTTGAGTTTTTGATCTTAGCCATTCTGATGAATGTAAGGTGAAATCTTGGGGTCGTTTTGATTTGCATATCCCTGATGACTAAGAATGTTGAGCATTTCTTTAAGTATTTCTCTGCCATTCTATATTCCTCTAAAGAGAATTCTCTATTTAGCTCTGTACCCCATTTTTTAATTGGATTATTTGCTTTGTTGCTTTTTAAGTTCTTTAGTTCTTTATACGTTCTGGATATTAGCCCTAACTCAGAGAGTTGGTGAAGATCCTTTCCCAGTCTGTAGGCTATCATTTTGTTCTGATGACAGTGTCCTTTGGAATGCAGTTTCTTTAGCCTCCCCAATACCAGCAGATAACATTCTTGGACAGAATTCAAAGATGTTTTGTTTCTTTTCAAAGTAACACTTTTTTTTTTCTTCTATCTCTAGGACATCATGTTCCTACCAACGCACTTCTAACATTTTACATACTGACATTCAGATGGTTTTATGTGGTTAAATAATAAATTTATAGCCAGTCTACACGACACAAAGAGATGATGTGGTCACACCAGAAGGAAGCCACTCATTGTCAATAAATGTTTTAGGACGGAAGGATGTTTTTTAAATTCTTTTTTTTTCTGTATGCTCTTTTATGCCCTTCAGTTTCTATCTTCTTGAAATTCAAGGAATTTTGCTTCCCCCATATATTGTAGCAGGTTCCAAAGAAACTGTCCTCTTGAAGAAATGAGTCACTCAGATCTTTCCTGAAGAATTTGGTGAGAGAACTTGGGGAGTTCAAGTGAAAATGAAATTTTTTTTAAAAAAAGAGTGAATTAATACTTTGAAAGTTTCTTCTACCACCCCAGAGTACTTGCATATGCAAAAGAAGATGTTCATTATAAATTCAAATGTAAGGACCCATCAATTGAACTCAAAACATAGATTTGTAATACAAATTTTCTTCTGAAATAAACTACATTTTGATCACTGTGACCTTTTCAGTAATGAAAATTTTCTATATCTCAAAAGTAAAGTTTTAAAACGATGGGGTTGTTCAGTCTATTCAATTATTAATAGCTTCAAAAGTTTTTGAGATGGTGAAATAATATCAATACAAATCTTGGTATTCATGCATATTTTCACACGTATAAATATATAAGGAGATATAAGTATGCATATATTATACACATGGTATTTAAATGTCTAGTTTTTATAATAATGACAATAGTATAACAAAGATTGGAATGTTTTCTACTGTCTTCTATTTAGAAACACTTAATATGTCTTGTTATCTCTCTCAGTTACTTGACAAAACTAATGGTACTATTTGTTAATACAGAGACATAAGCATCACATTCTTCCCAAAGTATTAAATATGTCAGCAAATACATTTACCAATGAATATTTCAAATTCTGCCTCAGCTTCATCCATGTACTTTGTATTGAATTTTGCTTTCAAACTTGCCTAATGTGGTTTAAAATTTTATTTACTAATAATTAAGAGTCAAATATACAATGATTTCTATTAAATAACATGCCCATACATAATGAAAGCATTTATATATTTTTCATATATATATACATATAAATATATATGTGTATCTGTGTGTAAATTAAATGTATTTATGTAGCATAATATAATCAAATGTTTCATACTTGCTTATCATTTGTGAAGAATTAAATGAAAGCTGATATTTGGTCTGTAAAAAGTATAATTGAAAGCATATACTCATGTTCTTGTGTAAATGCTGTGAGCATGGTGTTCTATTTAAAAGAAAACATTCTAAACAGCACATTCTAAACAGCTTATGATAAATATGACATTTTTTGATTTCTTCAACACATATCTCAGAAGTAAAGGAAACGTTATAAAATCATTGCCATCACTGTGAGGAAGTTCCCACTTCCAGTTAAGTTTGAGCTCCCATATGTCTTCCTTTCAACATCTCCCAGAGTGTTGATAGAGTGAAGGACAGGGCTCTTCACTCACTTTCACATTTCACATTTTCATATTATCCTCTTGCTATTTGAAATACTCAATCTCAGGCATCTAGGACCACTTTTCTTCCTGTTTCCACACGCATATTTAAGGATTGTTGGATTTTTTTTTCTCTCTTTACTACTGAACATATGGGAAATTGTTCTGGTTTTATTTACTTTTTCCCTTTAATCAGTATTAACTTTTTTTTTAATTTTAATTTTATTTTTCTTTTTAGTTACATTTTGTTAACTCTGTGTCCCAGTTGTATCCCGCTCCCTCA
>NW_026596073.1:38225284-38240094 GCF_907164565.1 Psammomys obesus | reverse complement strand
TTCAGGGCTGGCTGCAAAGTCCTCCTCTGTGGCCTAACAGACTGCTCTTCCCCTGGGGGGGGGGGGGGTATTTTCAAACCGCCAGCCCTTGAGATTCTGCTAGAAATAGTCCGTGTTCCCCTTACTTTGGAAAACTACTTGGTTACTGAGTTACCACGGGCCACATCCGAGCAGAAGTTCTAGGTTATATCCATAGATGGTCCTTGGTTGAGTGTCAGTCTCAGAAAAGACCCTGTGCCCAGATATATTTGGTCCTTGTAGAGCTCCTATCCTTTCCATATCATACTAACTTCCCTTCTTTCATATGATTCCCTGCACTCTGCCGAGGGTTTGGTTATGAGTCTTAGTGTCTGCTTTGAAACACTGCTAGGTAGTCTTTCAGATGCCTTTTGTGGTAGACTCCTGTCATATGTTCAATGTATATCCCATTTGTCTTTCTAAATGAGGATTAATCACCTTCACCTGTGTCCACTTTCTTGATTAGCTTCTTTAGGTGTGTAGATTTCATTATGTTTATCATATCTTATAGGTCTATGTAAGCGAGTATATACCAAGTTTGTCTTTCTCCTTCTGGGATACTTCACTCAGAATGATCTTTTCTAGATCCCACCACTTGCTTGCAAATTACATGATTTCCTCCTTTTTGATTCCTGCGTAGTATTCCATTGTGTAAAAATACCACAATTTCTGTATCCATTCCTCTGTTGATGGACATCTGGGTTGTTTCCAAGTTCTGGCTATTACAAATAAAGCTGCTACGAATATGGTTGAACAAATGTCCTTGTTGTGTACTTGAGCAAATTTTGGGTATATACCTAGGAGTGGTATAGCTGGGTCTTGAGGTAGCACTACTCCTAGTTGTCTGAGAAAGCGCCAGATTGACTTCCAAAGTGGTTGAACCAGTTTACATTTCCACCAACAATGGAGGAGGGTTCCCTTTTCTCCACAACCTCTCCAGAATGTGCTATCACTTGAGTTTTTCATCTTGGCCATTCTGATGGGTATAAGGTGAAATCTCAGGGTCGTTTTGATTTGCATTTCCCTAATGGCTAATGAGGTTGAGCATTTTTTAAGTGTTTCTCTGCCATTTGATGTTCCTCTTTCGAGAATTCTGTTTAGCTCTGTTGCTCATTTTTTAAGTGGATTACTTGGTTTGTTGCTTTTCTGCTTCTTTAGTTCTTTATATATACTGGATATTAGCCCTCTGTCAGATAAAGGGTTGGTGAAGATTCTTTCCCAATCTGTAGGCTGTCTATTTGTTTTGATGACAGTGTCTTTTGCTTTACAGAAGCTTTTCAGTTTCATGAGGTCCCATTTTATTGATTGTTGCTCTCAGAGCCTGTGCTGTTGGTGTTCTGTTCAGGAAGTTGTCTCCTGTGCCAATGAGTTCTAGGCTGTTCCCCATTTTTTTTCTAACTGATTTAGAATATCTGGTTTTATGTTGAGGTCCTTGATCCACTTGGACTTTAGTTTTGTGCAGGGTGATAAATATGGATCTATTTTCATTTTTCTGCATGTAGACATCCAGTTGGTCCAGCACCATTTGTTGAAGATGCTGTCTTTTTTCCATTGAATGTATTTGGCTTTTTTTTGTCAAATATTGAGTATTCATAGGTGTGTGGGTTTTTTTCTGGGTCTTCTATGTGGTTCCATTGATCCACCTTTCTGTTTCTATGCCAATACCATACAGTTTTTATTACTGTTGCCCTGTAGTACAGCTTGAGATCGGGAATGGAGATACCTCCAGATGATCTGTTGTTGTACAGGATCGTTTTGGAGATTCTGGGTTTTTTGTTCCTCCATATGAAGCTGAGAATCTTTTTTTCAAGGTCTGTAAAGAATTGAGTTGGGATTTTGATGGGAATTGCATTGAATCTGTAGATTGCTTTTGGCAGGATGGCCATTTTCACAATGTTAATCCTACCAATCCATGAGCACAGGAGATCTTTCCATCTTCTGAGATCTTCTTCAATTTCTTTCTTCAGAGACTTGAAGTTTTTCTCAAACAAGTCTTTCACTTGCTTAGTTAGAGTCACACCAAGGTACTTTATGTTATTAGTGGCTATTGTGAAGGGTGTTGTTTCCCTAATTTCTTTCTCAGCCTTTTTGTCTTTGGTATACAAGAGGGCTTCTGATTTTTTTGAGTTGATTTTGTATCCTGCCACTTTGCTGAAGGTGTTTATCAGCTGAAGAAGTTCTCTGGTTGAATCTTTGGGGTCGCTCATGTATACTATCATATCATCTGCAAATAGTGACACTTTGACCTCTTCCTTTCCAATTTGTATCCCCTTGATCTCCTTTAGTTGTCTTATTGCTCTGGCTAGGACTTCAAGTACAATGTTGAAGAGATATGGAGAGAGTGGGCAGCCTTGTCTTCTCCCTGATTTCAGTGGAATTGATTTAAGTTTCTCTCCATTGAGTTTGATGTTGGCTATAGGCTTGCTGTATATTGCCTTTAATATCTTTAGGTATATGCCTTGTATCCCTGATCTCTCCAAGTTATTAAACATGAATGAGTGTTGGACTTTGTCAAATGCTTTTTCAGCATCTAAGGAGATGATCATGTGGTTTTTCTCCTTCAGTTTGTTTACGTGGTGGATTACATTGATGGATTTCCATATGTTGAACCACCCTTGCATTCCTGGGATGAAGCCTACTTGGTCATGGTGGATGATATCTTTGATGTGTTCTTGGATTCGGTTTGCAAGTATTTTATTGAGTATTTTTGCATCAATGTTCATAAGAGAGATAGGTCTGAAGTTCTCTTTTTTTGTTGGATCTTTGTGTGGTTTAGGTATCAAGGTGACTATGGCTTCATAGAATTAGTTTGGTAGTGTTCCTTCTATTTCTATTTTGTGGAATAGTTTAAGGAGAATTGGTGTTAGTACTTCTTTGAAGGTCTTGTAGAATTCTGCGCTGAAGCTATCTGGTCCAGGGCTTTTTTTGGAGGGGAGACTGTAAATGACTGCTTCAATTTCCTTGGGAGATATAGGGCTATTCAGTCTTTCTACCTGATCTTGACTTAATTTTGGTAGATGGAATCTGTCAAGAAAGTTATCCATTTCATTTAGATTTTCAAATTTTGTGCCATATAGACTTTTGTAGTATGACCTAATAATCGTTTGGATTTCCTCAGTGTCTGTAGTTATGTCCCCATTTTCCTTTCTGATTTTGCTGATTTGTATGGTTTCTCTCTGCTTTTTAGTTAGTTTGGCTAAGGGTTTGTCTATCTTGTTGATTTTCTCAAAGAACCAGCTTTTTGTTTCATTGATTCTTTGGATAATTTTATTTGTTTCTAATTGATTGATTTCTGCCCTTAGTTTGATTATTTCCAGCCGTCTGCTCCTCTTGGGTGTATCTGCTTCTTTTTTTTTTCTAGGTTTTTCAGTTGGGCCATTAAGCTGTTTGTATATGATGTTACGGATTTCTTCTTGTAGGCACTTAGTGCTATAAATTTTCCCCTGAGCACTGCTTTCAATGTGTCCCATAAATTTGGGTATATTGTGCCTTCATTTTCATTGAATTCTAGAAAGTCTTTAATTTCTTTCTTTATTTCTTCCTTGACCCAGCTGTCATTGAGTAGTAAGTTGTTCAGTTTCCATGTGCCTGTCGGCTTTTTGTTGTTTCTGTTGTTGTTGATGTCCAGCTTTAGTCCATGGTGGTCAGATAGTATACAAGGGATTATTTCAATTCTTTTGTATCTGTTGAGGCTTGCTTTGTGACCAACTATATGGTCTATTTTGGAGAAGGTTCCATGTGGTGCTGAAAAGAAGGTGTACTCTTTTGAGTTTGGGTGAAAAGATCTGTAGACGTCTATTAGGTCCATTTGATTTAGGGATTCTGTGAGTGCTTTTATTTCCCTATTTGGTGTCTGTCTGGTTGATCTGTCCCTTGATGAGAGTGGTGTGTTGAAGTCTCCCACTATTAAGGTATTAGGATCAATGTATGATTTATGCTTTAATATTGTTTCATTTACGAATGTAGGTGCTCTTGTATTTGGGGCATAGATATTCAAAATTGTGATGTCCTCTTGTTGGATTTTTCCTTTGATGAGAATATAGTGGCCCTCCTTATCTTTTTGATTAACTTCAAATGAAAGTCTATTTAATTAGATATTAGGATGGCTACTCCAGCTTGTTTTCTGGAACCATTTGCTTGAAAAACAATTTTCCAGCCCTTTACTCTGAGGTAGTGTTTATCTTTGTTGCATAGGTGTGTTCCTTGGATGCAACAGCATGTTGGGTCCTGTTTCCATAACCATTCTGTTAGCCTGTGTCTTTTTATTGGTGAGTTCAGTCCATTGATATTGATAGATAATATTGACCAATGCATGTTAGTTCCTTTTGTAATGGAGTCGATGATCTTACCCTGTTTCATTGCTTGTTTTCATTTTTGTTGGGCTATTATCTGTATGCCCTGTTTTCTTGGGTGAATTTGTTTTCGTTGGATTGGAGTTTTCCTTCTAGTATCTTCTGTAGGGTTGGTTTGCTGTATAGATATTGCGTAAATTTAGTTTTGTCATGGAATATTTTGTTTTCTCCATCTATGTTGATTGAAAGCTTTGCAGGATATAGTAGTCTGGGTTGACATTTGTGATCTCTTAGAGTCTCCATGATGCTTGCCCAGGCCCTTCTGGCTTTCATAGTTTCTGATGAGAAGTCTGGTGTGATTCTGATAGGTCTACCTTCATATGTTACTTGGCCTTTTTCCCTTGCTGCTTTTAATATCTTTTCTTTGTTCTGTAGATTTAGTGTTTTGACTATGATGTGACGTGATGTGTTTCTTTTCTGGTCTAGTCTATTTGGTGTTCTGTAGGCCTCTTGTATATTTATGGACATCTCTTTCTTTAAGTTGGGAAATTTTTCTTCTATGATTTTCTTGAAAATATTTTCTGGACCTTGGAGCCTAGAGTCTTCTTTTTCATCAATTCCTATTATTCTTAGATTTTGTCTTTTCATAGCATCCTTGATTTCTTGGATATTTTGTGATTGGAACCTTTCTGATTTTACTTTTTCTTTGAGAGAAGTATCAATTTCTGCAAGTGTGTCTTCGGCTCCAGAGATTCTCTCTTCCATCTCTTGTATTCTGTTGGTGATGCTTACTTTTGTGGTTCCTGATCTTTTCTCCAAGTTCTCCAGCTCAAGAGTTTTCTCATTTTATGTTTTCTTTATTGATTCTAATTCTGTTTTCATGCCTTGCACCATTTTTTTCATGTGTTTGAATTTGGATTCCTGTCTCTCTACGATGGACTCTATTTCTTTGTTCATTTCCTTTTTATATGCCACTAATTTTTTTTCTCTACTTGTGTCTCTATTTGTTTGGCTATGTTTGCCTGTGTTTCTTTAAGGGTTTTGTCTATTTCTTCTTTCTTTACCTCCAATTGACTGGCCAACTCTTTGAAAGATTTGTTCATTTCCTCCTTATGAGCCTCAAATAATTGAGCAAGCATGACTTTAAAGTCATTTTCCTGTGCTTCTGATGAATTGGAGTATCCATCGATTTTGGGGTTTGCTGGTGAAGTCATGATGTCCTGATTTATGTTGGAAGTGTTCTTTCGCCTACCCCTGGCCATTGGCTTATCTGAGACCTTCCCTGTTTGTTTTTGAATTCTGCCGATCAGACTGGTACTGTCTCTCTCTCGAGTCTGGAGAATTCTTCAGGAAGTTGAGAGGTCCCGTGTCCTTAGCATGTGCTGAGGACTAGCTGTACCTGTGGGAGGAAAGTACGCAGGTGCAAACAGAGGCAAATGCAAGCGTGCGTGCGTGCGTGTGTGAGTGTGTGTGTGTGTGTGTGTGTGTAAGTGGGCGTTGGCGTGTGTCTCGAGGGACAGAGGACAGAGTGATGGCTAATGTTGAACCCTTGAGTGTGTGGGAGGGGCTCTGCAATGTATATGTCGCAGGCCGCTAGTGATGATCGCAGTGCAATTTCTGGGATTAACTGCCTTAACTCCTCAATTAGACCCACAGAGCAGGAGCTTCAATGTTCCAAGTGCCCCTCTGTTTCCCAAAGTGGGTATATGGGTGGGAGGGGGTTCGATGCCTGGCTTCTGTTTTAGAAGGACCCAGGATCAGGGGAGCTGCAGAATCTCAAAGGTGCACTCACTTACAGGCAGGTCACTTGGCAGAGATAAGGGTATCTGGACTCTCTGCTCTCTGGTTTGGCCCTGCTTCTTTGATATGCTCTGCCAGTTCCGTGCTGCTCACTGCCAGGTTATGAGGTCTTGCTGCAGTTGGAGATTTCAGGGTGGTCACGTCAGTGGGAATTGGGGTAACCAGCCTTTCTGTTCTCTGGTTTGGCCCTGGTTAGACTTAAACTGGAGGGCTGATGTGCCCCGCCAGCTCAGTGCTGCTCCGCCGCCAGGTTAGAAAGTACCGCTGTAACTGGAGACTGGGTTGCTAGTCCAGATGCTTTCTGGGAAGTCCTGGGGTCTCTTCACTGTGCTCACCAAGCTTCGGAGGCCCAGTGCCTGGTGTGTCTAGCTTGTATGGCGTTTCTGTCTGGTTTTGGTGAGTATATAGCGTATTGTCTGTCATTGTGGGATTGGGAGGGCTGTACCGTCAGTGATGGCGCTCCTGCGGAGCTAGTATGGCGTCTAGCAGACTCATGCCCTGGGAGGATGGTGCAGCTGCCGCTCGAATCTGGGACTTCGAGACACAGTACTGCTGGCCTTTGCCGATAAAGGGCTTGGGGCTCCACCTCAGTGGCTGCAGGCCCCAGGCAGTTAGGTCTGCGCTGAGAAAGGTGAAAGGCGAGTCAGCTGTGCCGAGGAGGAGGGAGGTCTGGGGGAGGGGGTGCTGAGAGATCAAAGGATCATTTCTCACCTTCCCCAAACAAGTCCCTGGGTGACCTGAGACCAAGGTTTTCACCTCCTGTGATGTTCCCTGTTGTTTAGAAAGTCTCTCCGTTGTTTCCCTGGCTTCAGAAGTTCTTCCACTCATCAACTCAGAACTTTATCTCTTCCACAGCTCGGAAACTGTGTGTGCTAGTCGCCATCTTGGCTCTGCCCCCCAGTATTAACTTTTAAATTTTCAGTATCTCACTTTTTATATAAATAACTTGACTAATAAGAAAACAAAATTAACTTTGATTTGTCTTTCATTTATTTTAGAAAAACATGTTAGTTCAGTAGTTTATGAATGACAAAAGAAACACATTTAAAAGTACTATCTATATATTCATATAAAGATAATGAATGTAAAAAAATAATACACATATTCACATATACAAGAACAGACACATATCTGTCACATATAGAAATATATTTATAACATAAAAGTTTCATTTGTCTGTCAAATAACCTAAGATTTTTGTTCATAAATCTAGCATGTGCTCTGTAGGATGAATAGTCTTAATGAATGTTTGATAAAATATGTGTACAAGAGAGACATATAAAAGTAAGATGCAAAAATTTGTTTACTTTTATAAATTCCTGGTATTCTGAATTAGGTACATTTTATAAAATATGTTAATGTGGGAACATAACTCTGTCAGTGACTTTGTAGGTGGTTGGTCAGAATTTCAATCTCAAGATCCTTACAGCAGTGCTAGACTACATTTTAGAATGAGATCTGTAAAAGAATTAGAAAGATCACAGTTGCCTTCTGTGAATCTCACAAATAAGTTCAATTTTCTAGTTATACGAACATTATCTGCATGAAATGCTTCCTTTCTTACTGTGACAGAATAACTGACAAAAGCAGCACAAGCGAAAAAAGCTTATTTCAGCTTACTGTATGGTGGTCAGGAGTGAACATGCTCAGGGGAGCAAGAGGAAGATCCCAGAGGAAGAGGATCACATATCATCTTTATTATTATTATTATTATTATTATTATTATTATTATTATTATTATTTTACTATTAATTACACTTTATTCATTTTGTATTACCCCATAAGCCCCTCCCTTCCCCCTCCCGATCCCACCCTCCCTTTCCCTTCCTCATACATGCCCCTCCCCAAGTCCACTGATGGGAGGGTCCTCTTCTCCTTCCTTCTGATCTTAGTCTATCAGATCACCAATGCAGCCACATATCATCTTAAGCCAGGAAGGCAACACACTGAACTAACCCCAAACACTTCAAGTCCTGTTCTTAATGGCCCATTTCCTCAAGCAAGGCTCCACCTCCTGAACTTTCACGATTCTCCAACAGTGCCAACAATTGAGGACCAAGTGCAAGTTCATGAGCTTGTGAGGGATATTTCACCTCCAAGTTCCATTCTCTCCTTAGACCCTAACCCTTAACAGTTTCAGAGCAATCTCATGACATAAAGTGCAAACAGTGCAACTTCTAAACATTGTTACAAGCTAGAAATAGGACAGATACAACACAAGGTTTGGGGGACATGAAGGGCTATTGCATTCCTGAACTCACATACCTATAACTAATGCAGAAGACCAGGATAAGCTAAAAGCCAGTTAAAGTTTTAATGTGGATAGGACAAAGACTAATGACCCATTCAATTTTGGATCTATTATACCAGTATAACTAGAAGGTTGAGCCAGGTTTCAAGAGATGTGGCCCTTGCTAGGATTTCGTTTTCCTGTAGGTGGCCTGAAGCTCATGTACATATCAGCAACACTAAGTGGTCTTAATGGGTATTGAAGAGATTCCATGAGTCTAGGTTAGTTGATTTTGTAGGTTTCTTATGGTGTCCTTGCTATCTCTGACTCTTTCAATTTTTCCTCTCTTCTTCCATAAGATTCCCTGCCTAATGTTTGACTGTGGGTCTCTGCATCTGTTTCCATCAGCTGCTGGGTAAAGCCACTCAGAGGGCATGTGCTACCCTCCTTGTTGGCAGCATAGCACAATATTATTAATAGTGTCAGTGTTGGGATCCCTCTCATGGCATGATACTCAACTTGGGACAGTTAATGGTCAGTTAGGCCAAAGGTTTTGTGTGTAAGTTGATGCCTCCTACCTCCACTGGAAGTTTTGCCTGGTTACAGGATGTGGCCACTTCACGCTCCAAATTCCCTACTGCTAGAAGTCTCATCAGCCCCATACATGCCCAGAAGCCTGCCCTGTCCCAGAGATATCTTTCCAGCATTGTTTCCTGTTCTCCCTCCCTGTCCTTTGCTCCTCCCCACATCTGATACACCTGATCCCCAATCACATTCAACTCCCCAAACCCTCTCCCACTCATCTATCTATTTTATTTCCTGTTCTTAGGTTGTACTTGCTACTTAGCTTCTTTGGGACTGTCGGTTATTGGATGGCTATCCTGTACTTTACGACTAATGTCAACATGTAACTTAGTACATACCATATGTGTTTTTCTGGGTCTGGGTTACCTCATTTAGGATACATTTAGTTCCCATCCATTTGCATGTAAATTTCATGATGTCCTTGTTTTAAATAGCTGAGGAGTATTCCATTGTGTAAATGTACCACATTTTCTTTATCCATTTTTTTTTTTTTCACTTAAGGGAGATCTAGGTGGTTTCTAGCTTCTGGCTATGATGAATAAAGCTGCTACCATTATGGTTGAGTGAATGGTTGTAGAATACTGGAGTATCTTTTGGATATATACCTAAGTGAAACATGGCTGGGTCTTGAGGTAGAAATATTCCAGATTTTCTGAGAAATTGCCAGACTGATTTCTAGTCACATAGGGGAACCCAGAGACTGAATCTCTAACCAGAGAGCAGCCATCAGATGAACTTAGCCTGCCTCCCTGCCCACACACATATCTAAG
This sequence comes from Psammomys obesus, assembly GCF_907164565.1. NCBI lineage: Eukaryota > Metazoa > Chordata > Mammalia > Rodentia > Muridae > Psammomys > Psammomys obesus. The sequence continues at coordinate 38,230,399 of NW_026596073.1, read as the reverse complement.
ATGTACAGCTTGGTCCTCATGCAGGACTTCTGACAGAAGGAGCAGGGACTGTCTCAGACTCTGTTACCTGTCCTTGGATCCCTTCTCCATAACTGGGATGCTTTTTCTAGCCTCAATAGAAGATGTTCCAAGGAGTCTTGAAATTCATGGGAAGTCTCTCCTCTTAGAAGAAAAGAGGAGGGGTGAGAAGAAGGGAGGACAGAGGAAGGGTCTGGGAAAAGAGGGAAGGGAAGTTTTTACTGGGATGTAAAGTCAATAAAAAATAAAAAATTTAAGAAATTCTATGAAACTGAGCCGGAAAGTAGTGATGAATGGTGGAGGGAAGGAATGGGGAGGGGATATGATTAAAACACATTATAATTATGTATAATATTGTCAAGTAATAAATTAAAAAGGAAACTCCTTATCCTCTTTAAGAGTCTCAAGCTTGTTCTGTAGTCCAAACTGTGTTCTGAGATCAAAGCAGTTGCTTAGAAATGTGCCTCAATAACAGCAGCAACAAAAATTAACACTTCCAGCATTCAACAGTACAGAAAAAAAAACAAAACAAAACAAAAACAACAACAACAACAAAAAAAAACATTCCAAAGGGAGGAAGGTGGCCTAGAAAGAAAACCTAGACCAAATCCTAACAGAGTGAAGAGCAAGTCCTTTTGCCTTCATGTATGGAGTCTGAGGTCTGCGACAGAATGACCATGATGTTAACACACTTGGGAAACAATGCCCCTCCAGATTTGTTGCCTAGAGCACCCATACCCTTAGGCAGACTTTACTCCATGCCCACAGCTTCCTCAGCAAATTATTCCACAGTCTCAGTACTATTCCTGGGTCTTCATCTTGTTTTATTTTACATCTAATTCATTCTATTCAGTAACCACACAAGGCCTCCTTCACATGATGCTGATCCTACTACACATGCCAGGCCTCAGCAGGCTTTCAGGGACCTTAGAAAAAGTCTCCATGGTACCCTCAGTTTTTTATCTGTTATGTGTATAAAATCGGTACAAGTTAACCATGAGGTGTTCTACTGCCTGTTTCTGATAGAAGCTTGCCCCTTGAATTAGAGTTCCAACTGCCTTTACATGATGACTTAGGAGAAATATTTCCCTGTACGGTTTTGAGCATTGATTGCTTTCAGTAATATTCTGTTTAGGTTCTGTTAAAGAAAATTTCCATTCTTACAAAATGGAGCTTTCCATAGTCTTGGGCTCATTTTCAAGACAACTTCATTATCCCAGGGGAGGGAAAAAAGGAAGTTTCTCTTTTAGAGAATTAATTTCCTTTATAATTACGGATGCTTCCTCATAGTTTTTCTCTTTGTCAAAACTTACAAAATGTTAAAGCTTTCACATCTTTTAGCTTAGATTATTGGTCTTTTCCTGATAGTGTCCTTATTCACTTCTCAAACTGCCTGAGCTGGGCCTCCATTGTTTGTCTCACCATTCATGTCTTCCAAGCTGCCATCAGTGGCTCATTAAGCTGCATTTCAGCATGTTAGGCCTTTTGAAAGCCATCATGCAAACTCCCCCATTGGCAATCGATTTTGTTCCAAAAGCCTAAGAACCATGTGGCGGATCTGGCACAGTGACTGTCTTCAATTTTCTGTTTTAATCGCTCTTCATGTTACTATGAAAAAAATCTGATTAAAACAACCTAAAAAAGGCAATGTTTGTTACATTTCCTTTGAGAATATGCAATACACCATAACAAATATGTGTTATATATTTGTGATGTGTTCAAGACATGCCTAGTAAGGAATCAGAGAGTGAAAAGAAAGGGTAAAATATCAAGGCTGCCCCCAGCCATAACTCCCATCTCCTCAAGGAACCACAACCTTTGCAAACAATGCCAACATCTGTGAATTAGATGTTCCTATACAGGAGTCCATGTGGCAGACTTCACATTAAAACCACAAAACTATGTACATAGTTAGTAATATACACTGCAGAAATATATACAGGCATACAAATATTAATTTATTAAAGGCAAAATGGTATTTTCAAATCCTCATTGCATTATTATATAAATACATTTTAGTTAAAACCAAATTTTATACAAAACCCTAATTTCCTTAACATTTGACTTCCAAACACTTATATTAATAGAATAGGCCATGCTGAGGGCATGTTGTAATTGTCCTTTGAAGAAAATAATGTTAAACTGTGAACATAATTTAAGGAACAAAGTAAGGTAATGTAACTGCCTTTATTTAGTTAAGACTTGGCTATTAAAACAATTGCAAAAGTCACCAACACAAATTTCAAGTTACTGTGAAAATACACATGTAAGTACTACATATACTGTTCACTGTTTCTCCAGAAGCATTGAAGGCAAAATTTCAAAGCCCTTATAGTCAATAATTACTAGTAAATACTTTTGAAAAACTAGCTTTCTGGTGGAGGGAGAGGATCACATTACTCTCTTGATTATATAAAGCTCATTGTATAAACCCCGAGAAGAGTGAAAATATTCATATTTGCTGATGCCACACTTAGCCTAGAACATAACAAATTTCTAAGTGCTCAGGGTATTTACGACAATGCCACTGATACTGAAGTAGACTATCACATTTTCTTTGAGTATAAAAATTAGAATTACAGTTTAGATTAAACAAAACTATAAGATTTTGAACTAGTGTACTCTAAATTGATTATTGTTTAAAAAGAAAATTTTCTTCTGAAATTGACATTTTTTTAGATCTTGCAATTCTCTGTTGGAAGACCCTGCTAATAAGATCACAGTCCACCATGTCTGGATAGCTGTCCGGGTTTGGTGCAAAATGGAGGACTCCCTTCTCAGATGGGCTTCCTCTTCTCTGCCTGACCTTATCTGGAGAGCATTTCTAGAAACAGATGTCTGAACTTGCTTGGAGGATGACACTGCACAAGCTAAATGACTCTTTCTCCTTGCCCTTATGATAATTAGATACTGTGTTATGACCGGTCCTTCCAACCCATAACCTAAGAACCCTTGTATACCTTACCCCTCAAAAGATAAAATGAGGTGCCTCTCTAAACTTGACTCCTGGAAGTCTTTTCCTTCATACTTACGGTCATGTAAATCTCATTTCTTGCATCTGCTCCCTTTGTCCTCAGGGGCTAGTGGCCAAAGAACCCTGGAGGAAGGGAAGTTTACAATTCTACACATTTAAGCCTTATTTTCTAAATTAATGTGTAGCAGTTATAATCAATACAATCACATTCAAAAGCAGAAGTGTTCATTTATGTTGTTAATTTGTCTTTAAAAGTGTTTTTCCAGTTTCTTTCAATGTTTGCATTGATAATCAATACTTCACTAGTTTAACATTTAACAGTCTTGAAGAAGCAGTATGTGGGAAATTCCTCCAGATTTGTTGTGCCTGTGTTTTCAGAATTCTCATAAGCAATACCAGTTTGGGTCCATTTTATGCTCTTTCTGTCATAAGAAATTGTTATTTAGATTTTACTGTTCTTCCTCCTTTCTCAGGCTTTCCTTTGAGTTGGAGTGCATTTTTAACAACTAGTATAAAAGAGAGACTAAGAAATGGCCCAGGCTATTGGTGTTCCTTGGTAATTTACAGCTGATATCATGAGCATGTTGACTTAATTTTGCCTTCAAATATGAACTGAAGTAATAGATGAATAACATTAATGTAATGATAATAATGTATCAGCCTCTATGTTTGTATCTAAATATAGAATTTGTATCTAAATTTGTATTTAAATAAGATGAAATGAAATATAAAATAATCAGTGAATTGTTTTCAGTAACTGGAAACAAATAAAAAACAAAAAAACAACATCAGGATATTATAAAAGGAGATAAATGTTGTTTCTTTAAATGTTCTTAGTAACTTTATTATTTAGTAATGTACTTTTTATTTTTAAATTAAAATAATGTTCTCATATATAAAATCATAATTTTGTGATAAATTATATTATCCTGCCAAGGAAAGTATTTCTTCATATTTTAGACTATTATGAAATGTGAGGTCTAAACATCTTCAATTTCCAACTTAATTGGAATAACTTGCAAATGTAGTATATTATAACTGTATTCTAAGTGCCTTTTGTCTATTTTGTCTAATATTTTATTTGTAAATGTTGTATGTATACAGCTCAGAAAGAAAATAATTTTTGTCATTCATTCAATTGTTTTATTCCCTGGAATTGGAAGTACAAGTGTATAATAAGTATATGGCCAGAAAAAGCTAGCTCAATTGAAGAAAAAAAAAAAAAAAAAAAAAAGCTTTCGCCTCCATACATACAAATAATCCAAATTATGTTTCCCTCTTGAAAGTACTAATGCTAATATGCCAACAGTTTGAATTAAATTAAGTTAAAGTTAAATGAAAGGCTAAGATAGTTAAGTAACTAAGAAATAAGGCAAAATGTTTCAACCAAATGGAACTCAGTAAAATTAGTAATGCAACTCAATATAAGATCTCGTTAAGTTCAGGTGAAGTATTCTTAATGCTTCTAACATAATCTTCAATTGTAATGGTAGAATAAAATGAATGCCAATAGATTTGTTCTGCCTTTAAAAGATAATTCCACCTCATGAAATCGATAGTAAAAAGTGAATCCATCCAGTGTTTTGCATAAATTGCATATAGACATAAGCATTCAAAATTCTGCTCACTAACAAAAATATTTATATATTTACGTTAGTGATACATGTAATATTTTAAATGTTTTAAAATTCTACCTGAGTGTTCACATGTGCTTTGTTTTTTCATGAGTCTCTAAATGATATACTGTCTTAAACTCTATGATACTTTGTTATAGGATATGATTATGTGACAAGTATGTCATCCACATTTTATTGAGATCTTACTAAAATATAAATGAGCATTGCTGAAGTTTAGGTCCTAAAGAATTTCAGTTGGACATGGTGATACACACCTGTAGTACTATTTTATTATAAGGTGGAGGCAGGAGGATCATCTTCATCCACACCGACTCGTCTCATGATCCTGAGCAAGGCCTTTCAGACTAAAGGGCAGTGTCCTACTATAGGCCAAGGTGTGAACAACAGAATATTTCAGAGAGCACAGCCATATGCCCTCTCCTAAATGCTTCACAGACTGATTCATTTTGTACTCCACCGTCATTTTGATTTCCTTTATTTTGTTCT
>NW_026596073.1:38212748-38224884 GCF_907164565.1 Psammomys obesus | reverse complement strand
TCTTGTAGGTCTATATAAGCGAGTATATACCAAGTTTGTCTTTCTCCTTCTGGGATACTTCACTCAGAATGATCTTTTCTAGATCCCACCACTTGCCTGCAAATTTCATGATTTCCTCCTTTTTGATTGCTGAGTAGTATTCCATTGTGTAAAAATACCACAATTTCTGTATCCATTCCTCCGTTGATGGACATCTGGGTTGTTTCCAAGTTCTGGCTATTACAAATAAAGCTGCTACGAACATGGTTGAACAAATGTCCTTGTTGTGTACTTGAGCAAATTTTGGGTATATACCTAGGAGTGGTATAGCTGGGTCTTGAGGTAGCACTACTCCTAGTTGTCTGAGGAAGTCAATCTTTATGAACTGAGTCATGACCCAATACCTTGTAACAACACAGTACACTGTCCTACAGTTTCACCCCAACCCCATCCTATCACATCATAAGAACCCTCTCAAGAAAACACTTTACCTTGTCATACCTTACCATATCACCACACCACATTACCACATTCTACATCACACCTTCCAAGCAAACAGATCATCTCATCATAGAACCCTAAGAGATCACACCACACCATCAGTCATAACATATGTTCACATTATAACACAAAAACCACATTACATCACATAAGCTCATCACTTCATCAACACATACCCCATCACAAGATCACACCACGTAACATAATCACATTAAACTTATCACTCCATATCATTGCACGCGATCACATTGTTTTCACTGCCTTTCATTCTCATTTTTAATAATTCTTGCAATTGAATGGAGTATTTTCAGATAAACTGAGATAACTATCTCACCTCAAAATCATCACTAAAATCACACACACACACACACACACAAAGAGACTTTCCTAGCTTCTGGATCTTAAAACAAATTTGTCATAATTGCAGACATTACTTGGGTTGCCATATTGTTCTGTCCTGTAATTCACAAACATTTTTAAACCTTTTCCCAATGTGAAAAGAGGAAGATGATGCAGCCAGCATTGATGAGACCTGATAAGCTAAGGTCAGATAGAAGGGAAGGAGGGCCTCTCCTATCAAGGGACTAGGAAAAGGGCACAGGGCAGGAGATGAAGGAGGGGGCTGCAGTGGGGATACAACGTGAATAAATTGTAATAAATAAATACATACATATAAAATAAGAAAAGACTTTATGTTTTACTTTGTATACAGCATTCTACCTGCATGTGTGGGCTTACACATCAGAAGAGGGCACCAGATCTCAACATAGACGGTTGTGAGCCACCATGTTGTTGCTGGAGATTCAACTCAGGACCTCTGGAAGAGCAGCCATTGCTCTTAACCTCTGAGCCATCTCTCCAGCCCTAAAACCCAGGTTCTTACCACATACTATTTGTAACTGTAAATTGTACTGCTCAGCATTGTAATTATTTATTCTATAAGAATTTAGGACTAGTAGGGCCAGTATTAAACCTTACAGAAATACTTGTTGGTTTGGATCTGTTTACTATCTTTCATTTAAAGTGAATGAAAAAGCTAGATAGGACAAAAATTCAAGCTAATACTTTTAAATATCACAACTAAATATATTAAAATTAAATATTTGGGAAGGCTAAAATATTTGCTATAATTATTTAAAGCAAAAACATGAAGTAATAAATTACATAAGGATTATAATTTTGACATTTTAATTATGTTAATTATGTTAGAACGATATTCTCATTAGTTAAAGAAGAATTGAAAGTAGAGCACTTCACATCATGCAGATAATGAATAAGGGTAATCAAGTCCCTTAAATAAATTTACTTTATTACACAAATTATTCACCTCAATTATCAACTTGGCCTGTTGTATTCAGATGATCTTCCTATTCTCATGTGTGCAATTATCCTCGTAAGAGCATGTAACTAATCCAGTCAAAAGGGATGGTCTCGGTGTTGATGGATTGAAATCTGTGCCCCTGTGCTAATTGTTTTTGGGGCACCATGCTGCTTTATGTCTTTTCTGAAGGATCATGATTTCTCTGTCTGACATCATTTAACACAGTTTTTAAAAAAAACCTACCCACAGCTAGTGCAAACTATGTCTTCTTCAAAGATATTGAATTGAATAAATTGAGGAAATGCAATCAAAGGATGCAGTTAAAAGAAAAGCAACAAAATAGAAAATGTTTACTCAATTAAATTAGAAGAGATTCTTATTTTTAGAGCCTAAAAACTGTCATTCTTCATTATGACCAAACCAAAGAAATAATTTATGCTCTGAAACAGGGTCATATCCAATCGTTATACATACAGAAGTTTTAAATTTGTAACCCACAAACACATACTTTTAAAACTTGTATTATATGATATAACTTAGAACACATCTCCTGGTACAGATTAAGTTCACCTAGATACAAGTCTAGAAGGAACACAAGGAAATGACAATAAATGGCATAACCCATTGGATAATATATAATGATTAAAGAATTTGTTAGAAAATATTAATGGAGCAAGATATTTGAACGTGCCATCTGCTGTTTATAGACTGTAATATACCTTATATGTTGACTGTTTATACTGTCATTATAAAAGCATGGACTTAAATTATATCAAAATATCTTTCAATTAAAGTTATTTGGTCTAAAGCATAACATATTCTCATAGTGTAAAATTAGTGGTCAATGAATAATAACAATGAAATAAAAAAAAACTCAGGCACACGTCATTGTTCACTGATGCCTTGTCACTTAATTTTTATAGTAATTTCTATCTTAGAATGTTCATGTAAGGAATTTGAAACAAAACCCAGATAAAAAGGGCAGTTGAGGGCAAATAATAAATTAAGAAAACTGTTTTCTGAGTCTATTTTCCTTTTTTTCTTGCATATATCTTCATGTGATATGAGGAGCTTTTCTTTACCTGAAATCATTTGCATTTGCTACTTTGTCAAAACAACAATTGAATGTGTTAGAATTTAAAATACATACTGTTATAATCCTGGAATGAACTTTAGATATTAGTTTCATGGAGAAACAGATCCAAAAGAATAACATTGGATTCTGGACCACTATTTCACATAATACCTGTGGAGAAAATAATCTTTTGATTTTCAAACTACCTGCGAAATGAACTTTTTAAAATTTTTAATTTCTATATTAATTACAGTTTATTCACTTTGTATCCAAGCTGTAGCCGCCTCCCTCATTCCCTCCCAATCCCAACCTCCCTCCCTTATCTCCTCCCTGCCCCTTTCCAAGTCCACTGATAGGGAAGGTCCTCCTTCCCTTGCATTTGAACCTAGCCTATCAGGTCTCATTAGGACTGGCTGAATTATCTTCCTCTGTGGCCTGGTAAGGGTACTCCCCCTATTGGGGGGAGGTGATTAAAGACCCAGCCAATGAGTTCATGTCAGAGACAGCCCTTGTCCCCTTTAATAGAGAAGACACTTGGAGACTGAGCTGCCATGGGCTACATCTGTGCAGGGGTTCTAGGTTATCTCCATGCAAGTTCCGTAGTTGGAGTATCAATCTCAGACAAGACTCCTGGGACCAGATTTCTGTTGTTCTATTTGAGCAGCTCCTGTCCCCTCCTGGTCTTATTATCTCCCCCTTTTTTCATAAGATTCCCTGCACTCTGCCCAAAGTTTGAACTTTTTAAATTGCCGGCACTGGATGTTAAGAGAAGCACATTCTAAGGAACACACTTATCTCTTCCACATTCTACTTTGTTCCATTCAATGCCAAGTGGATAGGGCCAAAACAGTGATTACAGGATGACAGAGCAAATAAAGGGGCAAAGGTTATGAATCTGCCACTAATTCACTATTTATCATTCCTCCATTGACCTGTGCCAGTGATCTGTGATACCATACTCTGTGTCCCTAGACTGCATGCTCAGACAAATATTTCGAAACCTCTTGTGTTTGCTGAACTAATTCTGCTTTATGGCCGTTTGCTCATAAGTTCCTGTGGTTGTAAAGAAGGTTGATGTTTGTGAGCATAGTGGCTCACAACTGTAGTCAAAGTAACTGAAGTTATTGAGTGAGGGAGTTGTTGCAAATCCACGTCCAATAATATGGACTACATAATGACTTGAAGTCAAGTAGCAGCTACATAGTAAAAATTATTTCTCAAAATGCACAGAGGGGAAGAGGTAGGAGGAGAGAGGGAAAGGATGCAGAGTAAGGAAGAGAGAGGGAGAGAAACTAAAAGACCGAACTTGAAATAATAATGAAAAATCAGTTTGAATATTCAAAAGGAGTCTGGTTAATGGATATAAAGAAAATTACTTGAAATTTCCATTATTTAATAATAAAACTACAAAAATCCAGAATTGGCCATGCCCTAGCTAGAAAGAGAAATCTACTAGAAAAATTTCATTGGATCTTTAGTGAATTTTATGTAATTGCCAATGAACATTATACACAATTCACTCCATTGTGTTAAAGGAAACATTACTAAATTGAAGAGATAACTAAATCAGTTTTGTTTTGTTTTGTTTTGTTTTTTTTCTAAAATGCTTTATGAAATAAATTTACAAATTCCCCTTATGTTCTAGGAAATTTAGTTTTTGGGTGCTTATATTTCAGAAGTAATTTAGAGGTAAATATATTATTTTGTCCTTCAAAATAATCCCCATGTCTTCAGCATTAGCATTCATTGTGTATTCCCCGACTATCCAGAGAGCAGAAGTAATGGGTTGGCTCTGTGGTTATAGGTGCTCATTATTCTAACATGAGGGCCGGAGTTTGGATACCATTGCCCACATGAGTTGAGTCAAAAACCTTTGTAACTGCAACCCTCTCTTAGCATCCATGAGCACCTGTGCAAACATCGCAAGCACACACACAACACTTAAATAACAATAAATATATTTTTTAAATTTATTGAAATCACACATGCATTAATCATTTGCTACTATCATTAAAATTAAACTTTTAAATAAGTAGTTATGTTTTCATGAAGCAAGTGACTGAGAATATTCACTTGGTTTAATTGTAAAGGAAACTGATAAAACACAAAGTGAAAGTCCCCCCAAATGAGCTAAAGACTGCATCTGTTTTCTATGCTGAATCCAATTTCCTTTAACAATTATGCGGCTAAGGCTACATGAAGTGTCACATCAGTTATGCAATGTTACCTTCTACATCATTGCTCTCTGCTTCCAGCACTTAGGTGAAAGCCTGGTTGATAAAGGTTCTTTCATTATATAAACTGTGTCATGTATGTGTAATAACCATTAGACTTCCGCAGACAGACAAAATGAGCTTAAATTGTGATTGCTTGAAGGCTAATACAGAGAAGCAAAACCAAAATTTATAGCAGAACACATACGTAAATGTAATATTAACACATTAAAATAATGCTAAAACACTAGTGCACATTTAACCAACTTTTGAATTAAACTCTCTGTCAGTTTCTGTCACTTTCTTCCCCTTCCTCAAAGTAAGAATCCTTTTATTAACAAAGCAACAGGGCTTGTTAACTTTTTTAAAACTGTATATACACGAAATACTATTTTAATATTTTGTTTTATATTACCTTCATAATATAATTTTACCATGATTTTTTAGTATAATAACACTGTAATGTGGGTAATATAGTGGTATCATGCTTACTTCCACATTTACTGCTTCGTCTTGTGGTTTTTAACTTTGAGATACAAGTAAACCTATTTGCTTATGAATTCTAGGTAGCTTCATCTAGCAAAAACTTATATATTTTGTTTTCACTGCTTCCTGATTTTTGTACAGCATGCATAACACAATTATTTACCCTTGTCCTTTTTGTACATACCCATTTTTTTTCTAATTTGGCCATAATTCAAACACCACTAACATAAACATTCTGAACATACTCTTTTTTTTGTGGGCATATATTTACTTTTCTGTTGATTACATATCTTGGAATAAAATAACTAAAATGTATTAAATATTTGTTTAGTAATGACTGATAATGTCAAATGGTTTTCTAGACTCTTATAAAATTTGACTTATTTAACACATTAATTATATAAAAATTCCACAAAACATGTTCTTTATTAATTTTTTATTTTTATATTAATTGCAGTTATTAATTTTGTATTCCAGCTGTAGCCCTCTCCCTAACCCACTCCCAATTCCACCTTCCCTCCCTCATTTCCTGCCATGCCCCTCTCTAAGTCCAGAGACAGGGGAGGTTCTCCTCCCCTTCCATCTGACCATAGCTTATCCAGTTTCATCCCAATGGGCTGCATTGTCTTCCTATGTGGCTTAGCAAGGCTGCTCCCCCATCCAGGGGAATCGTTCAAAGAGCAAGATACTGACTTCTGGTCAGAGACAGTCCCTGTTCTCCTTACTAGGGTATCCACTTGAAAACTGAGCAGGGGTTCTAGGTTATATCCATGAATTGTCCTTGATTGGAGTATCAGTCTCAGAAAAGATACCTGTGCCCAGATATTTCCATTTTGTTGCTATGCTTGTATATATCTTACTATCTCCCCCTTCTTTCATATGATTCCCTGCATGCTACCCAAAGTTTGTTTATGAGTCTCATTATCTGCTTTTATACAGTACTGGGTAGAGTCTTTCAGAAGGCCTCTGTGGCATGTTTTGATCATATTCACCTGCCTCTCTTCAGATATATACCCATCTTTCCTGAGCATCCAAATTTGTGCTCAAATTTTTTAACTCATCAAGTCCAGTTTGTATTGTCCATATATTCTTGTATTTGTGGCCTTCCTCCAGATTGTGACTGACATTCCAGGGGCTACACTCTTAGTGGAAAGTAACTTTCTCCCAGATGCTGCCAACTGCGGTAGGTTATCAGCTTGGGTTGACACTTAGGTTTCCCATCCCTTCTACAGGTTAGTATTAGGGCTTCTGTGATCACACACAGGTCTTGTACGCTTCCAAAACACTGAATTAGTGTAGGCAAGACCTTACCATTAATTCCTTGTAGTCATCCTCTTGCACTCTTGATAACTACCCTCCTTCTGTAAAGATCCCTGAGCCTTGATAAGAGGCAGTTTGATATAGATGTCTCCTTTGGAGCTGAGCATCTCATGATTTCATGTTTTCTGCATCTTCACTAGCAAGAGCTCTGTGTGTTAATTACCATACATTTCAAATAGAAGTTTTCTGATGTGATTTGACAAATGAGTTAATCTAAGCACATAACAGTATGCCATTAGGAGTTGGCTTAATGCTATGACTGTTTGTCACAATAGTGGTAGTTTCTATCCAAAGGCTTGTGACCTGTCTACCACAGGTTCTTGGTACAGTATTGGTGCCAGATATGTGTTTCATATTGTGAAGATCTTAAATCCAATTAAGAGTGGTTAATTACTCCACTAATTCTGATGCCACTACCACATAATTGGCGTGCCTTCCCAGATGAGCCATTACTGCATTTAACAAGGTTCAAACCTGGATCAGACTAAAGATTATTCTTCTATCCCAGCAGCGTGCATGCCACGTTCTGGCACTACAAAGTCAGCTAGTGGAGGTGAAGCCACCTGGCCAGTACCATTTGATTTCTCCATGCTTTGTGACTCATATGTGGTGTCTAAAACATACGGTCTCACCATTGAGTTGTGAAGGTCAACTACTGCGTTTCATAAAGCATCATTTTCCCACAATTTCTTTTGTTAATGTCTAGTATCGATATGTTTATTCTACTTAGATTTATTTCCATGTCAATGTACTGTTAAGATTCATTTTGCCAGTAACTAATAACACTGAGAACTATTTTACATATTTTATTTGATTATTCATCTATCTTTTCATTGTGCATTTGTTGGGGTTTTGTGTTCGCTGTGAGTACAGTTGTTTTGTAACATATGTGCAAAGGATTTAAAAATATAATACTTAATTAAAGTTTGGGAGCTAAGTATTCTGAAAAATGCACTCATATGTCAGTTGTCAGTCACTGCAAACATTTAGTATTCTTTTACCATTTGTGTGAATGAATAGACACACTAATGTGTGAATACACCCATATTAATTAGAAACTAAAACTTTAATTCTTTTCTAATTTGTACATTTTTCTAATGTTTTCATTGTAATAACTTTAAAAACATGTTAATTGCATCTTGCATCGTTATAACAGATACGTTTTAATTTCATGTTGTTCAGAGTTTATGCCTATGATCTATGTTTGGGGAGTATGTTTTTAAGATCATTTTATCTTGTTCATGTGCATACATATGTGTTAGTGTCTCTGCATGCCACACGTTTGTCGACGCCCAGAGTCCAGAATAGTGTGTTAGATCTTCTGGAGTATGAATTATAGGTAATTGTGAGCAGCCCAAAATTAGTGTGTGGAAAAAATCTTCTCCAAGACCAGTGGGTGTTCTTAACCCATGAACCACAACTCCATTAGGAAATGCTTACCAACCATAATGAACTCCTTTATGTTGTTATATTACCACAGCTTTATCAGAAATACATTTTGGAGACGATTTTAATCCTTTATTTTTTTCCAAATTCCTATTTGAGTTTTATAAGTTGATATTTTCTGCCTTTATTCCTCACTCAAACAATTACCTATCATGTTGATCATTAGATATGTTAGCTTCAAGTGTATTTATTCTACCTGTAAGATTTTTAGTTCTATTTATTTCTTTTGATTTCCACATGCATTATTCTGTTTTTTCTGGGTCAGAATATTTTTATTATGGATCGGGAAAATACTCGTACACATGAATAACAGTAAAGAAAGCTTTAAAAGATTGTTTTGTCTTCATGTTTCTTAACTCTACTACAGTTATTCAAAGCTAATATATAAATTGTTCTTTTAGTGATTATACAGCCACCCGGGTCTCAAAAAACAGGCCTAATTTTCTGCCGTGAAACATAGTGCAACTGAATAGAGCTGAAATCTTAAACCGTGATATCTTCTCTATATTCTACTTTAAAACAAGAGAATGGGCTAAATTAAACAATAGTTTGGTTCAAATACATTCACAAAGGCCACCATCCCTTTTCCCTTTTCTCCAGAGCCCCAGTGCACCGACCTCAGGTTGTCTCTGTGGAGTGTCTTCTAACGACACTGTAGTCTCATCATGCAATTCAACCATCCCATACACACCCATCTGTCCATGCCCCTTCACTCTACTAAAACTGTCCCTGAAGTATATCTTCTGACTTAGCAAATTTTCACCAGACCTTTGACCTCCACTGATGTTCAATTCAGCTGCCACCAGTTAATGAGTACTCAGATGAAAGATTGCACACTGTGAACTTTTCAGCTTTTTTCATAGTCCATATACAAGTTATTAGCAAACTATGACCATTATAAATACAAGGTATTCCTATAACTGCACTAATACACATTTTGAGAAATAATTTTTTCGTATTAAATATTTATTTTTCATATTATTACAGTTTATTCACTTTGTATCTCAGCTGTAACCTCCTCTCTCATCTCCTCCCATGCCCCTCTCAAAGTCCACTGATAAAGGAGGACCTCCTCCCTTTCTATCTGACCGTAGCCTATCAGGTCTCATTTGAGAAATATTTAATCTCCTCTTGAGCATTTTTATTCATCACAAACACTAAGACAATATTCATAATGTTCTCAGGCTTTTTTACTCTCATCTCTATTCTCTGCAGAGCTGCTGCAGTCTGAAATATTAACTATATTACCCATTCTCCTGCTATGAACTCTTTGGCTGTATATTTTAATTGAAATGAAATGAAAACTCCGTATTATAGCAGAAAGTACCTTAAGACTGCTCCCCATGGATGAGTATTTGAAGTCAATCCCATACTATGTTTATCTTTGTTCATTCTAGTAGTGAACGAAGGTATTACCTAGGGTGAATATTTTCAGAAATATTATGATTTTTCTGCTTCATTTATTCATGAAATGCTGAAAGCTAATGTTAAAAAGTTTCCTAGCTAATTTAAGCTCCTAACTTAGAGTGTTCTAAAGGAATATTTATTAATTAATAAATGTATAACCATTACAGTGTAATCATGATTTCTATTTTTTCGACTATATCATCCCTTTGTGGAAAGCGTACTAAATTTTTAAAATTATATTTAGTATTTGAGTGGGTTAACACACTTGGAGATGTAGGAATTTAAGTCATTAGCAAGATGCCTTTCAGACTCCTGGACTTTCACTTTAGTGGCTATCACTATACAGGTGCTCAATTATTAGACAATTAAGCAGAGTTTTATTATTTTTCAATTTAAAATGAATATTCTCTACCAGAAATTATACATAGCTACACACTAAAAAGGTTCACAATATTTATAGCTCCCATTATTTGGGAGGTAAAGAAGATAACTTTTATTTTATTAATCTTTGGTTTAATCAAGGTGATAACGCCATTGTAATTGAGGATCAGTGTAGTTTACCATTGTAGAAGTATATAAATATTTCCAAACTATTGCTAAAATCTTTAGCACATAATGTGTGCTTTTAACTGTCATAATACCTTTTAAAAAGTTAGAATTTTCTACTTTCTTGAGTTGTGATCCCAGATATTAAAAGCTGGAAAGAGCTTTCTTCTAAAACTCACAAGGAAAAAAAAATCTAAAATAATTTGAAATTCTTACTTAACTCCATTGAAGAACTATGCTCAATACTATGAAGAACAGGTACACCCAGGGGAGCTGGTAACAGTATATAACCTTATCTACAACAAATAATGTATTTACAAACATCCCTGTTACTACCTGTACCTGCCAAGCAGTGTTCTCAGCCTTCAGACGGCTGGGGAGGTTCAATACATTCTCTAATGCTGTGGTGACCCCCAACCGTAAAATTACTTTTATTGCTGCTTCATGGCTGTATTTTTGCTGCTGTTATTTATCATCCTGTGAATAGCTGGTATTTCCAATAGTCTTAGGAGACCCCTGTGAAAGAGTAACACCCAGTGGCTGAGAATCAATGTCTGTTAGGAACACATGCATGCCAAATTTTACTGATTTCTTTACCAGTTCTTTGTTTTCACCTTCTGAAATTTTATTAGTAACTTTTCCAGTGTCATGACAAAATAATTGTAACAAATCAATTTGAAGGATGAATGAATGAATGAATGAATGAATGAATGAATGAATGAATGATTTGGGCCAAGAGTTTGAAGTGATGCAGTCTAAGTTACGAGGAAGGCATGGGGGAAGAAATTTGCTCACATCTAAGAGTGTCAGCAAACAGAAAGATTGCAACTAGGTCTTGGATATTAGCAGCAAGACCCATTCATAATCACTGTCTTGCTCCATCAAGGCCCTGCCATTCAAAGGTTCCACAAACTTCCATCATAATATTGTTACTGGGGAAGAATACTGGAATATATGAGCTTGTGGACATTTTACATCCAAACCATTAGGGAAATTTCTCTTATCTTTTCCTTTTTCTTTTATTTTTATTAATTACAGTTTATTAACGTTGTATCCCAGCTGTAGCCCTCTCCTTGGTCCCCTCCCAATCCCACCTTCTCACCCTCTTCTCCCATTCCCCTCTCCCAGTCTAATGATAAGGGAAGTCCTCTTCCCCTTTCATCTAACTCTAGTCTATCAATGTCTCCTCAGGACTGGCTTCTTTGACCTCCTCTGTGGCCTGGTAAGGCTGCTCCCCCATCAGGGGGAGGTGGTCAAAGAGCCAGCCACTGAGTTCATGTCAGAGACAGTCTCTGTTCCCATTACTAGGAAACCCACTTGGAGACTGAGCTGCCATGGGCTACTTCTGTGCAGGGGTGCTAAATTATCTTCATGTATGATCCTTGTTTAGAGTATCAGTCTCCCAGAAGACCCCTGTGCCCAGATTTTTTTGATCCCTTGGAGACATTTTTCTTTATTCCTAGTAATAGTTCTTGATCTTAAGTTTTATTTCTTAATAACGATGGAGAAAGCAACATTTATTCTACAATATGTGGCAGATTTTAATATTTCATTTTCTATAGACTATTTGAATGACTTAATTTTTAATTGCTCATTTGTGTGTGTGTGTGTGTGTGTGTGTGTGTGTGTGTGTGTGTAGGCTCATGCATATTGCAGCACAGTATGTAGAGGTCAGGGTACAATAAAGTTCTCTCTTGCCAAAATGTGTGATTCAAGGATAAACCTGAAGTCTTCAGGCCTGCTAAGCCATCTTGAAAGCCCAACAATCTATATTTCTGTCTATCTATATCTATCTATCTATCTATCTATCTATCTATCTATCTATCTATCTATCTATCTATC
>NW_026596073.1:38167687-38212738 GCF_907164565.1 Psammomys obesus | reverse complement strand
ATCTATCTATCTATCTATCTATCTATCTATCTATCTATCTATCTATCAATCATCTACAGGATTATCTATTTATCCATATTAATATATTAACATTAAGTTTTACTGAAAAACATTTATTTTGGTTTTCCTTTCATGTATCTTTTTTACATATTTCTGAGTCTGATATTTCAGTGTTATGCTCTGCTTATTAATATGTACAATTCTGTGAATAATTTCTATTCAGCCAATTTTATTTTTATAATAAAATCAGCTACTTTCTATATTTTCCATTATCTTGTACAATTTTAATAGGACTTTATTCTTTTTAATACTCTTTTTACTTACTGATTTTATGTTTCTTTCTCTTAGTCTTTATGCCATAATTTACAATATTTAGCTCCAATCAAAACAAGAAAGGTTAATTTTCAAACACATTGATTAAGTCTATATGTTATGATAGTTTGATTGGACAGTTTATAAGCACAAGGACTTTCTGGATCCTAGGAGGGGAATGTAGAGGTCCCAGTAAATGCTCTCTGCTTCTTGGATGTCATATTTTGCGATGATCTCATTGTGACAATAAGCAAAAGAAGATACAGTTTCCTCACATGTCATTTATGTCATCAACCACATGCATAAATGTTCAAATTTCATGAATTAATTATTCCCAAGCTTACAAATGCAAATGAGTAAGGAAAATACAGTAAATGAATATATCCACTTATTTTTAAAAATGTAGATGAGATGATCAATCTTTAAATCAATTGAAATAAACAAATTCAAAAAGAAGTATGAACTTTTAATAGTTTCAAGTCAACCACAGAAGCTGAATTAATGTTTCAAACTTCTTTATTAAAATTTAGAGTTGGGGAAGACTCCAAGGACCACATATTTATTCACTGATGATTTCTTGCAAACATTTAATAAAGTTGGATTGAGTCAGATCCTTCCTACACTGTAGACATTTTATTTACATCATTCATTTGTAAAACAGTTAAATTTATTTACTAAGTCTGCAATTTATCTGTCTCTTGTGTCTTCTGAATAAAAAGCTCAATTTCTTTATAGAATATAGTTAGTGTTGTCTCATGTCTGTATAGTTTTTTTATCCATATCTGTATTATTATTATCATTATTACCATTATTACTTTACAGTTTATTCACTTTTATCTCAGTTGTAGGACCCTCCCTCATCTCCTCCCAGTCCCATGCTCCCTACCTCTTCCTCCTCTATCACTCCCCCTTAGTCCACTGATAGCAGAAGTCTTCCTCATCTACTGTCTGACCCTAGCCTATCAGGTCCCATCAGGGCTGCCTATATCCTCTTCCTCTGTGGGCTGCCTATTTCTCATCACCAGGGAGAAGTGATCAAAGAGCAGGGAACAGAGTTCATGTCAGAGACACCCGCTGCTCCCCTTACTAGAAAACATGGACTGAGCTGTCCATGGGCTACATCTGAGCACTTGAGAGACAGAGACAGCTCTCTATGAGTTTGAGGCCAGCTTAGTTATAGAAAGAGTTCCAGGACAGCCAGAGCTATACAGAGAAACTCTATCTTGGAAAAAACAAGCAAACACACAAACAAAACCCAAAGCAACAACAACAACAAATATACAAGTGTATATAGTTTTAAATGTATACAGTACCTGCAAATGAAATAAGACAAAGTTTCTATCCATCATTTGCTCAGCAACACGTTTTGTGTGATATATATGAATAGTGAGTTTATTGAAAGTAAGAAATGAGCTTTGTCATATCCTTAACTAGATTTTAGATTTTGGATGAATTCTACCAACTCCTACCAGAATTAATTTACTATTTGAAAACTCATTGACATAACACATTAACTTTTCTTGATTTATTTCATTCTAATTATAATACAAATGTTTTCTAATTTCTCATGAACTTGATTCTTTTGATCACTTTTCTGTGACTCTGCTAGATTTTATTATTTTTGTTGTTACCACTCTCATGATTAGATAAAAGATACACAGTTTTTGAAAAAAGAACACACAAATTTTGTGACCTTTTCTTTCAGAAACATTGGTTGAAATATGTCTATGGTAATGGTTGTATGGCACATTTAGGACTTTTAACTGAAGTGGTTTTGCTATAATGAAATTACAAGTTTCTTTAGCATTATGAGTATTCAAGAAAAATGAATTGCAATAATATAAATATTACATCTCTCTGTACAGCTTTCTTTAGCCACATAATATTTAATCAGTATGTTTTGCTTTAAGTAAGTTATATCCCAAGCACTCTTTCTCTGACTTCCTGCATACATTTTCTCATTTGCTCATAATATGCATAATTTTTATTCATATTTCTTTTTTTTCCTTACAAGCACTTAATCATTTATATTTATAATATAAATGAGCATACAACACAGGAAGCACAACCTACATGATACATGTATCTGTTTCAAGCTGGAAAGTCCTCCGTGCATTATTTAAAATATGCATTTAGGATTTTGGATGCCTGGGATGAAGCCCGCTTGGCCGTGGTGGATGATATCTTTAATGTGTTCTTGAATTCGGTTTGCGAGTTTTTTTTTTTTAATTTTTTTTTCTTATCAGTTACATTTTATTAACTCTGTATCCCAGTTGTGTCCTGATCCCTCATTCCCTCCCAGTCCCTCCCTCCCTCCCTCACTCCACCTTGCCCCTTGCCAAGTCCACTGATGGAGGGGGACCTCCTCCCCATTCATCTGATCCTGTTTTATCAGGTATCTTCAGGACTGGCTGCAAAGCTCTCCTCTGTGGCCTAACAGGACTGCTCCTCCCTTGGGGGTGGGGAGGCCAAAGAGCCAGTCATTGAGTTCCTGTTAGAAATAGTTCTTGTTCCCCTCACTATGGGAAACCAATTGGTTACTGAGCTACCACAGGCTACATCTGAGCAGAGGTTCTAGGTTATATCCATACATGGTCCTTGGTTGACTGTCAGTCTCAGAAAAGACCCTGTGCCCAGATATATTTGGTCCTTGTGGAGCTCCTATCCTTTCCCCATCAGACTAACTCCCCTTCTTTCTTATGATTCCCTGTATTCTGCTAAAGGTTTGGTCATGAGTCTTTGCTTTGAAAACACTGCTAGTTAGA
The DNA here is from genome assembly GCF_907164565.1 of Psammomys obesus. Taxonomy (NCBI): domain Eukaryota; kingdom Metazoa; phylum Chordata; class Mammalia; order Rodentia; family Muridae; genus Psammomys; species Psammomys obesus. The sequence goes on along the minus strand of NW_026596073.1, from coordinate 38,209,661 downwards.
GTCTTTCAAATGCACTCAGTAGACTCACATGTGTAATAACCTGTTATGTTGTTATTCCAGTATGCAGTTTGTTTTTATTTGTGGGTTTATTTGGTTTTTATTGTTGTTGTTTATTAGTTTATTGGTTTCCAACTACTTATTATTAATTATGTATGAACATTGTTACCCCAAAATAGTCATATTTTATAGAAAACTTTTTTGAGATGACTATATAAATACGAAGCTACAGAGGTAATGAAAGACTATATGGACTCAAGGGTACACTTAATCGTTGCATTATCACAATATACATGGTAGATATTTAAACAAAGGATTTACAGACTATATTCTTAATATGAAAACAATTCACCAGATTTCACATGAAGATTAGATATGGCTAATTAACCAACAGAAAAAAATATTTTAAAAGGCATGCACTTCCACCAGTAAGTAAAGACTCATGGGATCTGTATTAAACATGCATCTTCTACTTTAGATAAAATGGGATGAATCTCTGTTTAATTCTCAGCCTATTTCCTTACTAGAAATATTATGATTAATACTTCTCAGACTTTTTATTTCTTGAGGAAAATTACTGAATAATCACTTCAGACAGAAGCTTCGTGGGCTTTTGCTGTTCTCCAGAAACTGGAACAAGTGCAAATAAAGTGTCTAAATATCTGGTAAAGGGACTAACAAAATGAAAGGAGCAGGGGAGCCCACGGCTACCACACATCACAGGCTCAGGCTCAGGCTCGGGCGGCAGAAGGAAAAAGCAAACCTGAGAAGGAGTATAGTCAGGCTTATAGGCAGGCTTTGTTGACACCAAATACTGCACTTGTCGTAAGCATCAGTAAGATGCGCATAGGGACGAAACTGCACTCCTGCAGCAGATGCACACTTGGAGACACAATTAGTGCAACCAATTGGACTCGCTATTTCTTTCCTCTGTAAAGTATAATGAACATGAATGGACAACGGCGGTATTTGTAAAAACTACAGTTGTCTAAAAAACCCTTGGCAAAATTGAAACACTAAAAATATTTGCTGAAAAACAGGTGTGGGTGACACAACTGTAAAAGCTCAGAAATAGAAAACCAGAAATATTTAGGAGGATCTGCATTTAGACACCTTTACAAGCCACTCTGAATTCACACTTCACCTCGAAGGAACAGCAGCTGGAGAGTGTAGAGGTACCCTTTTAGAAATGTAAGGAGATGTGTGTCTGCCTTGAAAACACTTTTAAACCTAGGGTCTGGGCAGACTAACTCACAATCACTGCATTTTTATAAATCTAAAGTTCAAGGAATGGTTTTATGTTCAAGTTAATCCACAATTTCTAATTCCAATGGGAGCATAGGCTCTTTCCTTTCTGTTTCATTCCCAGCACAAAGGGAAATGATTGGTGTATATGCTGAGTAGTTTTATTTCAATATTACAGAGGGTAGAGTTATCATCTGAAAGGAGGAAACCTGGATTGAATAAAAAGTGCCTTCTTAACACCAAGCATTAGGAAAAGTCTGTTAGCATGTTCTTCACTGGTGATTAACGTGGGAGGCCCCCGCCCATTGTTCGAGGTGCTATCCTTGGGCTCCTGGTTCTGGGTGAGATAAGAAAGTAGGCTGAACAAATCATGGAGAGCACACAGCAAGCAGCATACCTCCATGCCCTCTGATTCAGCTCCTGCTGCCATGTTCCTTGTCCTGCTTCAGTTCCTGATGGTACACATGTGGCATGGTGCAACTTGAAGCAATTAGTTCTTTCCTATCACCACAGGAGTCCCATGGATTAAACTGAGGTGGTCACAATTAGTACGAACTCCTTTACCTGCTGAGCTACTTAATCCCTGTTATTTCCCTTAACCTCTCCATGAAGATTTTATTATTTTTTTAAACCTCTATGGGAAAAACGTTTTTTTTTTTAATATGACCAGAAAATTTTTGTACATATAAAAATTTTTGTACATATAAAAATTTTACTAAGTAGCTAACTTCTCTTTAGGATAAAAAAAAAAATCAATAATCAATTATTTTGGTGGTGTTACACCAAACTTGAACTGAACAAAAGGCAATGCTAACCTTATGAAGCTTAGTTACACATTTTTCATGAGCTGGAAATAATTTATTGATTTGTTGTTTCATTTTTATCAAAAATTTATTTATTAGTATTCTGCATTTTGTCTAAAATAGATATGAGACTGGTGGTGTGTGCACAATTATACTCAGAAGCCTGGAACCAGTTCACCTGTTTGTGTTCATCTCTCTCTCTCTCTCTCTCTCTCTCTCTCTCTCTCTCTCTCTATATATATATATATATATATATATATATATATATATATATATATCTTTTTATTGTAGGATAATTTATTTTTTATTATAATTTATTTATTTTATATCCCCATTGTAGGCCTCCTCTTTAGCATCCTCCCAGTTCCATGCTTCCCTATCCCTCTTTCCTAGTCCACAAAAAGGGGGAGCCTTCTTCCCCTACCATCTGACCCTAGCCAATCAAGTCTCATCAGGATTGTCTGCATCCTCTTCCTCTGTGGTCTGGCAAGGCCACCACATCAGAGGTAAGTGGTCAAAGAGCAGGCAACAAAGTCCATGTCAGAGACAGCCCCTGCTCCTCTTAATAGGGAACCAACATGGAGACTTGTTGCCTATTGCCTACATTTGAGCAGGGGGTTTAGGTCCTCTCCATACATGGTCCTTGGTTGATGCATCAGTCTGTGTACCCTCGCTCACACAGGCTAGATTTGATGGTTTTGTTGGTCTCCTTGAAAACTACTGTACCCTCTGGGTCCTTGTGCCCCCCCCCAAACCACCTCCTCAACTCTTTTATAAAGCTCCCTGAACTCTACACAAAGTTTCTGTGTGAGTCTCAGCATCTACTTTGATCCCCTGCTGGACAGAGTCTTTCAGAATCCTATTCTCTTTGGAAATCAATCTGGCACTTTCTCAGAAAATTAGGAATAGATCTTCCTCAAGACCCAGCCATTACTACTCCTGGGCATATACTAAAAGATGCTGCACCATACAACAAGAACATTTGGTCAACTATGTTCATAGCAGCTTTGTTTGTAATAATCAAAATCTGGAAACAACAAAGATGTCCCGCAATCAAAGAATGGATAAAGAAATTGTGGTACATTCACACAATGGAATACCACTCAGCTAGTAAAAACAAAGTAATAATGAAACTTGCAGGCAAACAGATGGAACTGAAAAAGATCATGAATGAGGTAACCCAGTACCACAAAGACATATATAATATAGAAGAACTTATAAGTAGATGTTAGCCACAGGATAACCACACTAAAATCCGTAGACCTAAAGAAGCTAAATAATAAGGAGGACCCTAGTGAGGATGCTTAATTCTAAAAGTACTCATCTCTTATTGCAGTGTCTGTCATTGTGTATCCCAGGTGTCTCTGTAGGGTGTCTACATCCCAACGCATGATTTCCTTTGTCTTAATAAATTACACAGTGATCTCTGTTGCTTTAGACTTCTTCCTTCATATTAAGTTTAAATAAGTTGGAATTTAATCTTTCTGCCTTTTAAATGAACTTTCACAAGCATCCACATATGTGCTTTTGATATATTTTTTTTTACCGTTACATATTTTTGGAAGGTTATTGAATTATGGAATTTCAGTCTCTAATTCTTCTTTGTGAGTATATGGCAGTATTCAACTACACAGGAAAACTATGTTTTTTTTTATTATTAAACTTAGAGGATAAACTTTCTGTAGATAACTTTGACAACTTTATTTCAAAACTACTCAGAGCAAGTCGGTTTCCTTTGCTTGACTTGAAGGCCTTTTCAGGAACACTCAATATTTGTTACACATGCAATGTTCATTATCTGAGACAAAGAAACTGGATATTTAAATGAAAAACTAGATCTTGTTCAATATCTACTGATAGATTTTTTTATTTAACTTTTATTAATTACACTTTATTCATTTTGTATCCCCCCATAAACCCCTCCCTCCTTCCCTCCCGACCCCACCCTCTCTCCCCTTTCTGCATGCATGCCACTCCCCAAGTCCACTGATAGGGGAGGTTCTCCTCTTCTTTCTGATCTTAGTCTATCAGTTCTCATCAAAAGTGGCTGCATTGTCCTCTACTGTGGCCTGCTAAGGCTGCTCCCCCCTCAGGGGGAAGTGATCAACGAGCAGGCCAATCAGATTATGTCAGAGGCAGTCCCTCTTCCCATTACTATATAACCCACTTGGACACTGACCTGCCATGGGCTACATCTGTCCAGGGGTTCTAGGTTATCTCCATGAGTAGTCCTTGGTTGGAGTATGAGTCTCTGGGAAGTTCCCCATATCTGATAAGTTCAACATTACAGAATCTGTATAAAAAGCCTTTTGCAGTCCTTCAACATCAAAATTAGCTTCAAATATTTTAACTAAGGGAAAGATACAGGTGAACTGACTGAATTGAACTTTTTTTGTTTTTTGCTTTATTTATTTTTTACTTAATTAATTTTTTAGTAATTACTGTTTATTCACTTTGTATTCCAGCTGTAGCCCCCTCCCTAGTCCCTTCCCAACCCCATCATCCCTCCTTCATCTCCTCCAATGCCCCTCCCTAAGTCCATTGATGGGGAGGTCCTCCTCCCCTTCCATCTGACCCTAGCATGTCAGGTCTCATCAGGACTGGCTGCCTTGTCTTCCTCTGTGGCCTGGTAAGCCTACTCCCCCTTCAGGGAAAGGTGATCAAAGAGCCAGTCACTGAGTTCATGTCAGAGACAGTCCCTGTTCCCATTACTAGGGTACCCACTTCCTTACTGAGATGTAATGGGAAACATCTGTGCAGGGGTTCTAGGTTATCTTCATGCCTGGTTCTTGGTTGGAGAATCTGTCTCAAAAAAGACTGCTGTGCCCAGATTTTTTGGTTCTGTTGCTCTTCCTGAAATTTCCTTTATGTTGTAGTTCTAGTGGTGAAAATAGCTCTCACTGTCTTATTCATATGTGGGAGTTAAATAGGGAAATACAGTAACAAATAAATAACACCATTGTCCCAAATTTTCAGTCTTGAAATTTGTTAAATATGGTGACTTCGTTACACAAATTATGATTTTTATAGTGTCAATGAAAAGAAATGCCATTATATTTTTTTATCTTTCACCTTGTTATTGCTTTATTTCTAGCATGGTTGAATAGTTTATAACCTTCAAACAGATTCAATTATTGGACATTCTTCAAGCATCATGATGTTACTTCTGGTTAATCTTTTCTGCAATTATATGTATTGAAATCATAATTTCTGTTAAATGATGTAATACATTTAACAAATACAATGCAATGAAATGAAAAACTAAGAATTTTGAGTTCTAATGGTTATTATTATACAACTGACTGGTTCCTAGGTCTCATTGATGACAATGAGGGCCATGTTTACTTCCTTTCAGTCATAACCTCTTGCTAATATATTTTCCCATGGTCATCTACATATGCCAGTAATAGAAACAATGCCCTGTCAATACTAATAGTATTAACAGCCTAAGTTTCTACCCACAAATGCAATCAGCATCGTAGAATTCTGACCAGCCTCTCTTTTCTCTTACCTCTCTATTGTGTTAACTTTTGCCTTCTTCTCTCACTTTTACAATAGTCCTACTGCCTGCCTTTAAAATAACCTTAAAACAAAAAAATAAATAAATAAATAAATGGCTCTTATTTGCTGCACAAGAATTGCCTCAACTTTTTAAATTGATTTATTCTTCTTTGCAGGCAATGTGGACAATATAATACAATGTTTTTCCAATTACAAAATGTGGATTTGGGAAGTTATCCATCTCTCTATTGGTTTCTTATTGTTAATTTGATCAGACCAATTTTTAAGTGTTAGAATCTAGATCATACCTTTAATATATGTTTTAGAAATGCATCAAAAGTACATGGTACCAGTTATTACCAACTGTCATTGTTTTGTCAATTTGAGCCAATTCTGAACAAAGCTAGGATGGAGGCATCTTGATTTAAGGCACTCTCTCTACCAGAGTAGATTATGGGCATGTTTGTGGAGCCTCTTCTCAGTTGCTGATTGATATGTGAGTGCTCAGACTGCTGTGGATGACGCTCTGATGTGGCTCTGAAAGTTTATTCTGGTTTGACTTGAATAACACAACACTGGAATGAAGAAACAAAAGATACATGAACATCCATTCATTGTTATTAAAAGTTACAGTAAGTGCTTTCTATAGACTTGTCTTATCTAAAGATCAGTTGTTCAAGAATGTTCATACCTGTCCCGGAGGAATACATTTCTATTTGCATGCATCTCAGCTGTAGGGAGTTTTAATGTGGCTCTACCATTGTCAATAATATATATTCACTCTGGAATTTATCTGTTCCCATAAACCTTGGGCAGGTGGGCCTGTGCTGTATAAAATGCAAAGTGAGCAAGCCAAGGAGAGCAAGCCCATAAGCAGCAGTATTCCTTCAAGGCCTTTTCTTCAGGTCCTGTCTCTGGGTTCCTGACTTAAACTCTTGTCTTTGCTACCCTTGGTCATGGATCATAAATAAGCTGTAATCTAGAACAAATGCTTTCCTCTCCACTTTTGTTTTTTTGCCATTGTGTTATTACAGCAACTGAGAAGGAAACTAGACACCAACTGATAATGCATCTAAGAAGAAAAAAATGTTTGCATATGTACCCGTGACACATAATATTTAGTTAATCATAGAAGTACACACAATCCTAACACCGTATTAGATATTAAAAATAGAGGATGTAAATATGACTTTATGCCTCATACAACGTTAACTTCATTTTTTAATTTTATAATTATCTTTAATATTTTCTATGCTTACTGTTTCAACATTTCCAAAAATTTATTGCAAATAAGGTTGGTCAAGGAAAATTCAATTAGTAACAGTTTAAATGTGCTTAATGTCATTATTTCTAGTCAGAGAATACTATTTCGTCCTTGGTTTTCAACAGAATGGGCAAGTTTCTGTTGTTGCTGAGTAACAACCTTCTACAACATTAGCAGCTGAGGTCCACACCTTTTACTTTCTCACAGACTTCGGGATCAGAAATCCACATGAATCCTGGCACAATCTATCCTCAGCTTAGAGCAGGAATGCAGTTGTCAGCAAAGAAACGATGAGTTCAGAAAGCTCTGAATATTCTTCTTGGGCCACCAACGAGTACATGAATGACTTTCTCTTGGTGTTTATAGGAATGAGGCCTCTTTCTCCATGCCATCTGTCAGCTGCTGTGTGATCAGTTTTCCTAAAAGGTCACATTTCATATAATGATTTTGTTGTTGTTGTTCTTGCCCCTGTCCAGCAGCAGCTGGCCACACACTTCTCACCTTTCCTTGCTCTATGGCTGCTGCCACACCTCTTTAGTCACAGTGAGACAATGTGTTCTGATTTGAAAGGCTCATGTGATTACTTTGAGGTTGTTCAAGCAGCCCAGAAAAATTCCCTTGTTTCCCCAAGTTAACTCCACCTTGAAATTACTGTTAAATGCAGAGTGACATAGAAACAGTTTGCATGCCTTAAAACTTGGACATTTTAGGAGACAATGTCTTCCATGCTCTGCTCCCTTCTACTAAGTTCCTTTCTGTATATGTGAACCCACAATGAAATTTATGAAAAGAAAATGAACTCACATTAAATTTTTTCTCTTTAGGGTAGTATTGCTGAAGAGGGTTTGTGTGTGTGTGTGTGTGTGTGTGTGTGTGTGTGTGTGTGTGTGTTTCTTTTAACTCAAGAAACTTGGAAGAAATCTTACCATACAGAAAATGAAATGAGAATTATTACTACCCATTACTCATGAACTGTTTTCATCTTCCTTATCATTTATTTCCTGTTTTTCTACACTGCCTTATATGACCATATATATGTATATAATCGTTATCTATTAATAGGTGTTATCTGTATATATATATATATATATATATACAACTACTGATACATAACTTTTTCTATTGAACATTAAAAAATATGTGTGAGGTGGACGGTGTATATGCACACAGGGCTATATGAGGGCATCAGTTCATTTGGAATTTATGTTATGAGTGATTGTGAGCAACATGACATAAGAGCTGGAAACTCACCTCAAAGACAGACCCGTCACTGAAGGATTCAAAGACTACACCTGAATTCCCTTTGTCACATTGCCTAGCTGTTGTTAATTTCCATTAATAACACTACTAGAAATGCATCTACATTTTAATGAGTTAGATCTCCTATTCTTTACAGTTGATGGTGTTGGGCAGTGGTGGCAATGTCTATTGTGGGATTGATGGCTTTGTACAATTTTGAGGAAATGCTCAGGAAGGAAGGGTTCGTTGTAATGGATACTAGAACTTAGGACTCATTCCTTCACTATTTTGATGAATAAATATTATCTATAAAAAGGGAACACTGGCTAAAGCATTAAGTGGTAGTTATTAAATAGCAGCCATCTCTCTTCCATAAGGGAGAGCTATGTGCTAATTTTGTGTTTTATGATAATGTTTCTTCCCATGCTGAGGTGACATTAGAAAGTGCCCTCTACATGTTGCATTTTATCACGGTCTCTGAGCAGCATTGTTGGAGGCCAGTGTTCTGTGAGAGTGTTTATATCTGGTAGGCAAATTACTTGTCCTAGAAGCGAGTGCCAGGCCATCTTCAGAATGTCAAGGGCCACTGCACTTTCTGTATTCTTTCTTCAATCTGATGTGTTGAACATCTGCTCCTGTGTTCATAGTAACTCACAGGATGTGAAGGGTGATCCAATTAGTTGTGTAAAATGTCTAAGCCAAGTGTTTGCCTAAATCAGTTACCTGCTCAACCATTATCTGAATGAACAGACCAATTTCATTTTGAAAATCTTTAAAACAACACTAGGAGTGCACCTCTCAATTAAATGTCTACTAAGAAAATATTATTGATTAAGATTTCCTGTAAATTACTACAAAAGTTGTCTAAGAAATCTCAAATAATAACAAAATTAAAATACTAGATTAATATATATGTGTAATGTATAATACATAATATATTACATAGTACATTACGTACTATATATACAATGTTAGACTATGTATTATGTATAATATATAGATTATAATATATTCTATATATTATAATATATACTAATTATATAATTCATAGTGTATATTATATAATATATACAATTATATAATGATAAGTATATAAGATATGATATATACTATATACTATATAATATTTAAAAGTGAACCTATAACATAGTTTTTCATTTTTAAACATCATCATGCTATTGGACAAGAACATATGGATATTTTCACATAATCGATTCCAGTTAAATAACAACAAACACAGTTAAGTTGAAAAAGTAAACTGGAATGTCTTTTATTTAAGATATGCAATATTAAAAGTTATTGAAAATCATATGAAGACAGGATATTAAAGGAATGACAACTGATAAATGACTTCTCACTTCAAACTATACACATGAGCCTGAAACATGGCTCTGTTAGTAAAGGTGTCTGCCTCCAAGATTGATGAGTTTGGTTCAGTTCCTGGGATCCACTCAGTGGAAGGAGAAAATAGGCTCCCACCGTTGTCTCCTGACATTAGTGAGTACACTATGGCATACATGCATGCACACGCATGCATAAATACTTACAAGCAGTGAATACATGAAAAAAATCTTTGAAAATATCCTGAACATTTTGAGCTTTTAAAAGGAGGTTCACTAAGAATGAATTGATGTTTTCCAATTAATGACACAATAAATTAAATACAAGATACCTGGACATATCTGAGGGTTGTCGTCAAATAATTTACACATCTTCCCAGGTGACCGCAAGATAAAGGAAATGCATGGGCAGACTCCTCTGTTCAGGTCATTTTGTTACAGAATTTTTCAGGGTAATAACTGGGTAAAAGGTATGGTTGTCATTTATTTCTATTTATTTCGTAAAATAACATTCATCTACTCAAGGCAGTTGATCCAGATGAAGGGTAACAAATTGTATAATAGCCTTTCCTTATGTATGAATTTTTGTATACTTCAAGCTCTAAATGACAAAGCAACTAATGAGTACTTGAGAATAAAACAAATCATATTTGAATATCAATTGTACAATTACAATCAATTATAGGCATTTCTCTCTTGATAATATGCCTCTAGCTTGTCAAAACCCATGAACTAAAAAATAAATGGAGCATAAAATACATCACTGACAGGAAGAAATAGGGTGACAAAAAACTACTGGTGTAATGTGCTGAGGACAGACTTCCAAACAGACACTAGGAATGTGGCTGTACTGCTCTGATATTTCCCTATCCATCTACATAAATAAATATTGCCCTATATATAAATACATATAAAAATAAATTATTTGTATACCTAAATTATTTCTATATAGGGCCAGAAATTTATAAAAAAATTGGTAACAGCCTCATTCAATACTAAGTTTGTATTAAATTAGGATTCCTAGAAAAATGATGTATAATAAGTGCATATATATGATTGGAGTAATTGCATACAGATCAATAAACAAAAGCAAACATATTTTTCAATATCTGCCCACAGTGCTGGCAAAAGATTCCAGCTCCACCGGGGGCCACACAGGCCCTAAGACTTTGCCTAGTGCTCCCTAATACCATTTATATACCACTTCCAAGTGCCCAACACAACTCCTACCCTGGGTTCCATATTCCAGCTTACAATTCCAGCATAAGACTCTTGTTCTACCAGTATTAAGAAGACCATGTCTCCTACTTGCACAGTCCCAGACTCCTTCCCTCTCCTCCCTCCCACGCCTTGCCTATTCTTCAGAAAATGGGAATTACCTTTTCTATCCACCCAGCTTCTCAAGTTACAGCAGAACTGAGCATGTCTTCTTCCCCTGTAGCCTGGTAAGCCAGTCCTGCCAGAGGGAAGTGATCAAAAATGTTCAAATCAACAATTAATAAATGGGGCCTTATGAAACGGAAAAGCATCTGTGAGGCAAAGAAAGCCATCAAAAGGACAAAACAGCCATCCACAAAAAAGATGAGGAGGGACACTACATTATCATCAAAGGAAAAATCCACCCAGAGGACATCACAATTCTGAACATCTATGTCCCAAATACAAGAGCGCCTATATTCATAAAGGAAACATTACTAAAACTCAAATCACACATTGATACAACACCTTAATAGTGGGAGACTTCAACACCCCACTCTCAAAAAGGGACAGATCATCTAGACAGAAGCTTAATAAAGAAATAAAGGCACTTACAGGGGTCCTAAATCAAATGGACCTAACTCATGTCTACAGAACTTTCCATCCAAACTCAAAAGAGAATACCTTCTTTTCAGCACCTCATGGAACCTTCTCCAAAATAGACCATATAGTTGGTCACAAAGCAAGCCCCAACAGATACAAGAGGATTGAAATAATCCCCTGTATTCTATCTGACCACCATGGACTAAAGCTGCACCTCAACAACAATGGAATTAGAAGAAAGCCTACAAACACATGGAAACTGAACAATTTGCTGCTCAATGACAGCTGGGTTAAGGAAGAAATAAAGAAATAAATTAAAGACTTCCTAGAATTCAATGAAAATGAAGGTACAACATACCCTAATTTACGGGGTACAGTTTAGAACAGAAAATTCTCACCACTGGAATCTCAAATGGCTAAGAAAAAAGAAGTGTTCAGAATACTCTTAGCCATCAGGGAAATGCATATCAAAACCACTCAGAGAGTCCATCTTACACCAGACATAAAAGCTGAGACCAAAAACACAAGTGACATCTCATACTGATGATAAGGATGTGGAGCAAGGGGAACCCTCCTCCTCTGTGGGAATGAAAACAAACTTGTACAGACACTTCGGAAATCAATGTAGGTTTTGTTTTGGTTTTCAGAAAATTTGCAGTCAATCTACCTCAAGATCCAGCTATACCTCTCCTGGGCATTTACTCAAAGGACACTATCATACTACAAGGACACTTGCACAACTATACTCACAGAGGCTTTATTCATAATAGCAGAAACTGGACACAACCTAGATGCCCCTCAATTGAAGACTGAATATATATAATGTGGTATAGTTTTACAATGTAAATGTAATTACTCAACTGTTTAAAGTGACATCATGAAATGTGCAGAAAAATTAATGGAAGTAGACAAAAATCATCCCATGAGAGATAAACCAGACTGAGAAAAACAAACATGGTATGACCTCATTTATAAGTGGATATTAGCTGTAAAGTAAAGGATCAACATGCTTCAATGTGCAGACCCAGACAAGCTAAGTCACAAGGGAAGGTCATGGAGAGACTTATGAATCTCTCTGGGAAGGAGAAAAACAGACATGTTAGGTGGAGGGGTATTGTGGGATGACTAGAACCACATGGATCAGGTGGTTGGAGAAGACAGGGAAAGAGTACTTAGAGGACAGAATTGTAATCAGGGATGGGGGGCATCTTGGGAGTGAGCTCTAAAACTAATTCAATGGAAGAGAGGAAGACCTCCCTTATCAGTGGACTTGGGGAGGGGCATGGGTAAAGAAGGGGGAGGAAGGGTGAGACCGGGAGGGGAGGAGAGAGGGGCTTATGGGGGGATACAAAGTGAATAAAGTATAATTAATAAAATAAAATTTAATTTAAAAAAAGATAGCAACAACAACAAAAAAAAACTAATTCAATGGAAACTCTCAGGAATCTATGAGGGACCCCTACTTAAGACTCCTAGCTATCACAGGCTTCATCCAAGCAGAGGTTCTAGGTTATATCCATACATGGTCCTTGGTCAAGTGTCAGTCTCAGAAAAGACTCCTGTGCCCAGATATATTTGTTCCTTGTGGAGCTCCTGTCCTCTCCATGTCATACTAATTGGTTTCCCATAGTAAGGGGAACAGGAACTATTTCTGACAGGAACTCAGTGGCAGGCTGTTTGACCTCCCCACCCCCCAAGGGAGGAGCAGTCCTGCTAGGCCATAGAGGAGGACTTTGCAGCCAGTCCTGAAGATACCTGATAAAACAGGGTCAGATGAAAGGGGAGGAGGTCCTCTCCAATCAGTGGACTTGGAAAGGGGCAGAGAGGAGATGAGGGAGGGAGGGAAGGTTTGGGAGGGAATGAGGGATGGGAATACAGCTGGGATACAGAGTTAATAAAATGTAACTAATAATAAAAATAAAAAATAAAAAAAGACTTCTAGCATTGGCAGATAAGGAGTCTGAACTGGTCATCTGTTACACAAGCTAGACTTCCAGTAGAGGGAATGGAAAGCCACATAAACATCGATCTACAACTTGTCCTGCCTACAAGGTGTGCTGTGGTAAAGGTGACACAGAAATTGTAGCAGTGACCACCAACTAATGAGTATTTCATCTTCACACCCAACCATGAGAGGCAGTCCAACCCTGACAGTGCTTAGAGGGCCAGGAGCCAGAAGGCTGGTTCACTCACAGACCTAAGATAGAACCAATCATGACTGCCCCCCACCAAAAAAAAGAAAAATCAATGAGTTGTTATTCTGCTATACTTAGATTGGTTCCTAGAAAAAATTGTAATCTGAGGTTTTATCCAAAAATTGATGGAAACAGATGTGGAGACCCACAGCTCAACATTAAGCAAAAGAGTAGCCTCTCTCAGAGCACAGTTTTGTTAGACTCCTGTTTGTTACCATAGCAAAGTATTGTTAATGGTGTTAGAGTGTGGCTCTCTCCCATGAGATGGGTCTCAAGTTGGGCCACACATTGGTTGGGCATTCCTTCAGTCTCTGCTCTCTCTCTATATGCCCATCTTTCAGGGAGGGTAAATTTTGGGTCCAAAGTTTTGTAGATGAATTGGTGTTCTCCTCCCACTACTAAAACTTCTGACTGGCTAGAAGGTGACCTCTTAAGCCTCCATGTTTCACTGTTAGGAAGCTCAGCTAGAGTCATCCCCGTATCCTTCCTGGAGCCTACCCAGTCACAGTTCTCCAGTTTGTCTCTGAGATGCCTCTGGCCTCAGTATTCATTTCCTATCCAAGCACTCTCAACTCTCTTCCACATTCCCCCTGTATCGGATCCTCTTCTTGTTACCCTTTCCACACCTCTACCATCCAGTTACCTCCCTTCATCTATTTTATTTCCCAAACTGAGTGAGATTCAAACTCCCTTGGGCCCTCCTTGCGATTTAATTTCTTTGGGTCAGTGAATTGCAGTATTGGTATCCTGTAATATATGCTTAATTCTGCTTACACGTTAGTATATACCATGCATGTCTTTCTGAGTCTGGATTATCTCAGTTAGATGATTCCTTCTAGTTCCATCCATTTGCCTGAAAATTTCATTACTTCCTTGTTCTTAATAGCTGAGTAATGTATTCTATTTTTGAATACACTATACTTTCTTTATCCGTTCTTCAATTGAACGACATCTAGGTTGTTTTCAGTTTCTGACTATTGTGAATAAAGCTTCTATGAATATAATTGTGCAAATGTCCTTGTGGTATGGTAGAGCATCTTTTGGGCATATGCCCAGAAGAGGTATAGATGGGTATTGAGGTAGTAGTACTTCCAATTTTCTAAAAAAGTTCCAGTCTGAATTCCAAAGATGATTTTAAGTTGATAATACAACCTATGGTAGAAAGAGATTTAGGTACAGAAGTCTGAACTCAATAAGATAGGATAGATAACAGAATACTTTCTCCAAAGTTGCCAAGTACTGATAGGCTGCACATGGTGAATATAAAACTCACTTAATAGTTTTCATGATTGTTTAGTAATTGTTTTTTTTTTTTTGTAGTTTAGTATTGTAAAAAACAAGCCTTTTATTGGACCAAAAAGAAGAAATGTATAAGAAATCTCTGTGTCTGTATAGAAGCATAACCTGTCAAAAAAAAAAAAAAAAAAAGAAAGAAAACCTATGGTCTATAGAAAATGGTACAATAGAATGTAGGGCATACAGTAAGATTCTGGGATAGAACAGGTGTAAGACATTCATCCAGAAAGGCATGAATGAGGACAAAGGCATGGTACCTGAGCAGATGTAAACAACCATGTGACAAAAGATAGATTTGTAGAAATGGGTTATATTAAGTTATGAGCCAGTCAGAGAGGAGTCTAGATAGGTAGATAGATAGATAGATAGATAGATAGATAGATAGATAGATAGATAGATAGATAGATAGATAAATAGATGCCTTTGGTATTTGTAAATGTATTTTGAGTCTCATGAGTCATTATTATGGGAGCTGAGTGCTGGGAAGTAAAAAAAATAACAAAAGTTTGTTAAACAAGATATGTAATTATTGACAACTGGAAGTTTTATAAGGATTCCAGTGAAAATGGATCTGTCAAAGTCACAGACATTATTGTCATCTTGACATTCCAAAGAACTGAACAAGAATATTACCTTCTATTTCATTTAATACTATTATGAGGGCACCTTCTGTGATTAATGCAGGTAATCTCAGCACTTGGGATATGGAGGGTGAAGAATTATTGTAAGTCCAACCTCAGCTACAGAGTAAGTTCAGTACTAGACTAAGCTACATATATCACTATCTCAAAGAATTAAAAAAGAATAAAACAAGTGATCTAAAATTATGACAAGTAATTGACAAACATAAAAATGCTCCTTTTGAGATATAAGGGACTCAAAACTCCATTCTTCTTACCATAAGGAGATACAGAGAATTAACAATTGATTATTGTATCAGTATCTCTGTTTAGATAGCAAGACATTTAACAATGTAAATCCCTGTTTGAGCATCTCATTGACAAAGAGAATTCAATATAAGTCATCAATTAAACTGATATTTTTCTATCGAAGATAGCCTTCTAAGCCATTTAATATCTAACTTGGGATGCAATGCAAAAAAATAAAAATGCTGAAACTTAATTTAAAAAAAAACCTCACTTAAAGTCAATATGCCCATTTTAAAATGAATCCAAGAATCATTAAAGCCAATATTAAATTTCCAGGTGTGAATTTTAATTTTTCTTGGTCAATAATTTCTCCATAAATGATGAAGTGATGTAAAAGAAAAAAGTAACTGTAAAAATACAGCAAACAACTGAACCTCTCCTAGCTTATCCTTAAACAAGTAGGGGAACAAATATTTCTCATGAAACAACACAGAGAAGAGATTAATAATTATACTGTTTCACTGAGGATTGTTTTGGATTAAAGAACTGTAGATATTTCCCCCATCATGAGGACGTCCTTTAATGTAAGATAACCAAATTACTTTTAGAACGTCTTCTGTGGAGTCTTGTTCTTTATAGCTGAAGCTATCCTAATTGACCCTGTCAGTCTTTATTACTGTTTACTTCTGAGAGATTTCTGTGGCTACTGCCTTTCTGCTGTCTGTGAACATGCAGCAAACATTTTTGAGAAGTTGTTGAATTCTTCTGTTAAGGTCAGAGTCTGGAATTACTGGATAGCTCCTCAGCTCGGTGCTAGTATTATGGACTCCCTTCCCCAGCACAGTTTCCTCCTCTCCACCTGACCTGGGGAAACCCCAGATCCTTTAAGGAGTGTCACACAGCCCTCAGGGAGATTATAGGCCCTACCTTTACCTGATGAGAAACTCATTCAGTGTAAGCCTGGGGCTGCTTGGAAATACCCTCCCTCATGCTAATGAGATTTTTGGTACCTTAGC
Organism: Psammomys obesus; assembly: GCF_907164565.1. Taxonomy (NCBI): domain Eukaryota; kingdom Metazoa; phylum Chordata; class Mammalia; order Rodentia; family Muridae; genus Psammomys; species Psammomys obesus. The sequence continues at coordinate 38,193,096 of NW_026596073.1, read as the reverse complement.
TTTCAACCAATGACTTTTATCCATACCTTTAACTAAACCTGGAGCTCTTCCCCCCTCCTTCTATCCCCAACCTCCATACCCATAGGATAATTAAGTACTGTGTTTTCCTTCTTACCATAGGACTGTACCATTGCATGTGATATCCCTCGCAGCCGCAGCCGCAGCCCCGGAGATTCAAACACATTCACCCAAAAAACTCCTCCTACTGCCCAAGATTAGTAAGTCCCTGCTTCACACAAAATAAAGAAGGCTGGCCTCATCTATTTCACCATGATCATCTGAGACATGGAATTTATTCTTGGGAAGGAATGGCTCCTCTCCTCCCTGAAGAACTCATCTCTAGAACCCCAGGTTTGTCTCCTGGCCAAGAAGCCATAGCTGCCTTGGTTGCAGCTGAAACTCATCCTACTGCTGATAGCTGATAGCTCTGCAAGAGGACCACCAACTAGCACTGTGGCTTAGAAGAAGGGCTGTGACATGTGGTACCACCCCCAGCTTCAGAACTCCAGAGTACCCACTGCCGTCTGGTACCTACAATCTCATTTAAAGAACTAATTGTAACACTGCGGGAAATTCTTTTTCAAATCCTTGAACATGGACCTCACTCTGAGTGCTCTAGCAGCTCCTGAAGGAAGCTGAATCTTTTTTTATAATTTTAATTAATTATACTATTCATTTGCATCCCCCCTGTAGTTCCCTCCCCTCCCCCTTCTCCACCCATGCCCCTCCCCAAGTCCACTGATAGGGGAGGTCTTCCTACCCTTCCTTCTGATCCTAGTCTATCAGGTCTCATCAGGAGTGGCAGCATTGTCTTCCTCTGTGGCCTGGTAAGACTGTTCCCCGATCAGGGGGAGGTGATCAAAGAGCCAGCCACTGAGTTCATGTCAGAGACAGTCCCTGTTCCCATTACTATGGAACCCACTCGGACCCTGAACTGCCATGGGCTACATCTGTGCAGGGGTTCTAGGTTATCTCCATGAATGGTCCTTGGTTGGAGTATCAGTCTCAGAAAAGACCCCTGTGCCCAGATTTTTTGATTCTGTTGTTCTCCTTGTGGAGCTCCTGTTCTCTCCAGGTCTTATTATTTCCTACTTCTTTCATAAGGTTCCCTGCACTCTGATCAAAGGTTGGCCATAAGTCATAGCATCTGCTTTGATATCATTCAGGGTATTGCCTTTCAGAGGATCTCTGCAGCAGGCTCCTGTCCTGTTCTCTGTTTTCTCCTTCTTCTGATGTCTATCCTTTTTGGGGATTGACCATTTTAGCCAGAGTCCTCCTTCTTAATTAGTTTCTTTAGCTGTACATATTTTAGTAAGTTTAGCCTGTGTTATATGTCTAATATCCACTTATGAGTGAGTATATAACCCTGTGTGTCGTTCTGCTTTTGGGATATCTCACTCAGGAAGATCTTTTTCCAGTTCCCACCATTTACCTGCAGATTTCATGATTTCCTTGTTTTTTTATTGCTGAGTAATATTCCATTGAGTAGATGTACCATAATTTCTGTATCCATTCCACACATGCTGGAGAGGATGTGGAGAAAGGGGAACCCTCCTCCACTGCTGGTGGGAATGCAAATTTGTACAACCACTCTAGAAATCAATCTGGCCCTTTATTAGACAATTAGGAATAGTGCTTCCTCAAGATTCAGCTATACCACTCCTAGGCATATGTCAAAAAGATGCTCAAGTACGCAATAAGGACATTTGCTCAACCATGTTTGTAGCAGCCTTATATGTAATGGCCGGAAGCTGGAAACAGCCTAGAAGCTGAATCTTTTAACTTGTGCTTCATTCACCCTTTCCTGCCCAGAGTTCCTGTGCAGCTTTAGGTGCTGAAAGGGCTCCCGAGCTTCCAGGAGAGAACTTGTCAAGGCCCAGGCTCCAGGCTGGATGCAGAAGGACAAGATGCAAAATAATAACAATAAGAAAAGCAGAAGAAAATATGGGTTCCAAGTGTCAGAAAAGTCTTTCAGTAGAAAATGAGATGAAGGGTTCTGTTTGAGAGATGAGAATGTAAAGAGAGAATGAGAGAAAAGTTAAATATTTGATTTGACAATCTTTTGTAGTATATTTCAAAAACATTGTTTATGTTGTTCCTTTGCATGTGCTGAAGAATTACTCAGTCTCTGTTTTTCTTACTTCATATTTCAGAGCTCCTGAAAACCTGAATTATGTTTATCCTACAGGGTGTAGTGAACTATAGACTCCAGCCTAAATTTTCACACTAATTTTGATGCTTTGTTTATTTCAAATAAGCATTTGTTATGGCAAAAATGCTAGTACATTGTGAATACAGATAAAAACCCAGTACCTACTTGATGGACGAATTCACAGTTTTATTCATTAATGAAGATAATGAGCACTTTTGTTTAGTTGGTTTGGGACTGTTGAAGTGTCTCTGTGGTTTCTCAGCTAATGCTAAGTGTAAAATCAGAGTCTCTTTATGTTCACCAAGTTGGTCATATCCTTCCAGCAATCTTCGCACCTATTCCTCCCTACGGGCTGCGGTCATAGACATGCACCATCACATTGAGCTCAGAGAACACAATTTAGTAAGCCTTTCCAAGAAATACTTTTGATTTAAAACTGTTGAAAAATAAGACAACCTTTTGAGGTCTCTCAAACTATTCATTTTCAGATGATCTCCTAGGTAGGAACCTACACATAAGTATTTTGAGTATCATCATCAAATTTACCAAGAAAATATTAAATTAACTTGTTCACTAGCATCACTTTTATGACAAGTCAATATTTACTTTCATAAGTGAATGAAGCTGTTTTGAGAAACAAGCTTGTATATTTAAACAAATCTGTGTAAAGTTGTAAAACATCATTTATCTGCACATTGACACTTTAAAGTTATTGTTCCATTGAACTTTCATTATTAAATATGAATTACCTTTACTAACAAATATTGATGTTCTTTCAAATCAAACAGCAATTAACACATTCCTGCTACAAATCAAAGAAGTCAAAATGAAAAGTAGAGACACACTCTCTGCCAATACTGCATAAATCTTAGGGTTTACTATATGATTAACAAAACTCAAAGACTACTTAGCTTCTACATTTCCACACATTAGTGTTAATTAACAAGTGCATTAAATATTTTCTATTACCTTGTATAACTGTTACTTGCACATTCTTTTTACATAACTCTAATTGGCCTTGTATTCTTGGTTCCTATAGCTTTTGTGTGTGTGTTCCTTGTTCAGATAGAAATAGATTTACTGGGTAGAAATAAAATTTCATCAGAAAAAATAAAACCATTAATACACATTGTTTTACTAGGAGAATTAATCAAATCAGGTACAGTTATATGATGATGACCCTGAATGTTTTAATACATGTGTATGTATCTGTATTTAAACACCGGTGGCTGTAATCATGGAGTGATGGCGTTGCTATAGCATGCGTAAATAAACTTCACAGACCTCTAGGGTAAAGGCATGATAAAGGCTCATGAGGCTGTTCTGAGGTGGTGTATGTGTGGGCCTGATAGATTTTATGTCAACTTAACGTAAACTAGCATCATCTAATTGGAGGGAACTTCATTTGAAAATTTGCCTCGAGCAGCCGGGGCAGTAGACAAGGCTGCCGAAATTCTCTGAATTGATGATTGATATAGAGGAATCCAGCCTAGTGCAGATGGAGAGGACCCTGGATTGGTGGCCCTGGGAGCTATAAAAAAAGTGTTTAGTAAGCAGTGCTCCTCCATGGCTTGTGTATCTGTTCCTCCCTTTGCCTCCCTCAGCAGACTGTGTGATTCAGGATATATAATCCAAATGAACCTTTCCACCTCAAGTTGTTTGGGGTCATGCTCTTTATCACAGCAGTAGTAACCTGAAGTCTTCTGGTCACATGTTTCCAAGTACCAAAAAGTGATCAGTGCTCAATAGTCGTTATTGATTGTGCTCTCGCAGAGAACCAGGTGCGGTTCCTAGCATCAACATTGTGATTCAAACCCATTCACAGTTCCCACTTCAGGGACTACAATGACCTGTTCTAGTCTCTGTAGGTGCTTGGCATGCACGTTTCACACATTCATAAATCTCAGCCATGCATCATACAAATAAAATGAATTAATACATTTTTAAAGCTATCATTTTCCCCTCCAAGTGCTTTGTCGATGATAGATTCCTATAAATAGGCTTAGCATGCAACAGGATTAATTGACCAGTGGAAAAAAAATCTGTTAATTTTGTGAGGTAATATCTCATTTTTGTTTTTTTTCTAATAAATTTATTTTTAATAAATTACATTTTAATCACTTTGTATCCTAGCTGTAGCACCCTCCATCATCCCCTCTGAACTCTACCCTTCCTCCCTCATCTCCTCTCATTATTTTCTCATGTCCTCTGATAGGGGAGGTCCTCCTGCCCTTCTCTCTGACCCTAGCCTATCAGGTCTCCTCAGGACAGGCTGCATTGTTTTCCTCTGTGGCCTGGTAAGGTTACTCCCCCCTGAGGGGAGGTGATCAAGAGGCCAGCCACTGAGTTCATGTCAGAGACTGTCCCTGTTCCCCTTACTAGGGTACTCACTTAGAGACTGAGCTGCCATGGGCTACCTCTGTGGAGAGGCTCTAGATTAGCTCCATGTATGGTCCTTGGTTGGAGTACAGGTCTCAGAAATGACCCTTGAGCACAGATTTTTGGTTCTGTTGCTCTCATTCTGGAACTCCTGTCTTCTCAAGGCCTTTCTATCTCCTCCTTCTTTCATAAGATTCCCTGCACACTGCCCAAAGTTTGGTTTTGAGTCTCAGCATCTACTTTGATACCTTGCTGGGTAGAGTTTTTAAAAAGCACTCCATGGTAGGCTCCGGTCCTATTCCCTGTTTCATCCCTCTTCCAATGTCTATCTGCTTGCCTTTCTGAGTGAGGATTGATCATCTTACCCAGGGTCATCCTTCTTGCTTAGTTTATTTAGGTGTACAGATCTTACTATGTTTATCCTATATTATCTATCTAATATCAAGTTAAATTTGAGTATATACCATGTGTGTCTTTCTGCTTCTGGGATACCTCACTCAGGATAATATTTTCTAGATCCCATCATCTTCCCACAAATTTCATGATTTCTTTGTTTTTAATTGCTGAGTAGTATTCCATTGTGTAAATGTACCACAATTTCTGTATCCATCTTCAGTTGAGGAACATCTGGGTTGATTAGAGATTTTGGCTATTATGAATAAAGCTGCTACAAACATGGTTGAACAAATGTCCTTGTTGTATTTTGGATACAATGGATAAGGGTTCCACTTTCTCCACATCCTCTCCAGCATGTGCTTGGACTTTTTTTTTATCTTATCCATTGTGATGGGTATAAGGCTAAATCAAGAAAATGACTTGTTTGGAAAAAAAAAAAAAACAAAACTTCATCTCTGAAGAAAGTAATTGAAGAAGATATCAGAAGATGGAAAAATCTCCAATGCTCATGGATTGGTAGGATTAACATAGTGAAAATGGCCATCCTGCCTAAAGCAATCCACAGATTCAATGCAGTTCTCATCTACATAACAACCTAATTTTTTAAAGACCTTGAAAGAAAAATTTTCAATTTCATATGGAGAAAAAAACAAACAAACAATAATTGCTAAAACAATCCTGTACAATAACCAATTGACTAGGGGTATCTCCATCCCTGATCTCAAGGTACTAAAGAGCAATAGTAATAAAAACTGCATGCTACTGTCAAAGGAAGAGAATGGTGGCTCAATGGAATTGAGTAGAAGATCCAGAAATAAAATCCACACATCTACAGATACTTGATTTTTTACAAAGAAGCCAAAAACCATACAATGGAAAAAGACAGCATCTTCTAAAATGGTGCTGGTCTAATTGGATTTCTACATGTAGAAAATGCAAATAGATCCATATTTACCACCAGGCACAAAACTAAAATCCAAATGGATCAAAGACATCAACATAAAACCAGACACCCTAAACCTGTTAGAAGAAAAATGGGGAAGAGCCTTGAACTTATCGCATAAGAGACAACTTCCTGAACAGAATACCAGAGGTTCTAAGTTCAACAATCAATTAATGGGACCTCATGAAACTGAAAAGCTTCTGTAAAGCAAAGGACACTGTCATCCAAATAAAATGACAGCCTACAGACTGGGAAAGGATCTTCACTAACCCTATATCTGACACAGGGCTAATATCCAGAATACACAAAGAACTCAAGAAGTTAAACAACAAGAAATCAAATAATCCACTTAAAAAATGGGTACAGAACTAAACAGAGAAATCTCAATAGAGGAATACCAAATGGCAGAGAAACACTTAAAGAAATGCTCAACATCCTTATTCATCAGGGAAATGCAAATCAAAATGACTCAGATTTCTCCTTGCACCCATCAGAATGGCTAAGATCATTGTTGTTTTCATTTAAACATTGCTACTATTGACTCTGTTTTACATAAACGTTGGCGGTACTTACAAATTTCGGGTAAAAAAAAAACTACTGACAACCCTTGATCATTTTTAAATTATTATTGTTTTGATGTTTATACATGCATACCTTATACATTTTGGATATTAACCCCACTATTGGTTATGGTTTGGACATGAAATACATTCCAGGGGCTTATGTGTTTGAGCACATAGTTCTCACATGGTGATGATATTCTATAAACTACAGGTTATTTAGAAAGAGAGGTCTCATAGGAGTGGTTGAGAGGGACCTTAAACATTATTGTTCAGCCTTCATTCTGCCTTAAGCTTCCAATTTGCTTCTTGACTCCTCAGGTGTATAAGTAGATCTCTCATGCTCGCTAGCCATAGCCTAGATCTTCTCATTCCGACTTGCCTGCATTGTTTTTGTGTACTGAATCCTCTTATGCCATGAACCAAAATAAGGTTTTATTCTCTCAAATTGTTCTGCTGGGGATTTTGACACAAATATAAAGCGGAAGTATAATAACACTCTGATAAGCTCCTTATGCATGCTGCCGTCATAAATTGAATAGCACCTGTCATAAATGAGAAGAATACTTTTATCATTTTATCTTTTATCTTTTTTTTTACATCAAATATAATTGAGCATCATTACACTCATACACACAAAGTAGTGCTCAGTGACAAATGTCAGGTAAGGCTCATAACACTCATCTTGATCCATTCAGTAGCGGCAATGTTTGTTCCCTTTTCTTTAAGCCATTTTTAACACTAAAAATGGATAGTTAATAAGAAAGTTTCCTAAAATATTCTTTATATAAACCCAAATAGAAGACACCTTTTATACTGTAATACTTGAATGATCAATGGATACTTGGTATTGATTGTTTCTTTATTTTCCGCTTTTTTATTCTCAGGACAACTCTTTTTCTTCATGTTGTAATTGTCATCCAATTCTACAAGTCTATTTTTATTTATTTCCCTATCATATACCATGACTTGAATAGCAATTTCAAGGCTTATTTTATCTTAATATTAATTTGTACCATACTCTTATTCTATCTTAGTATTATTTGTACCATACTCTTATTTTATCTTAATATTATTTGTAACATACTTCTTAAAAAGTACTGTTCTCATCAATGGAATATTTGATGGAATTTTCATATGAATTATAACTCCTAGAAATTTGAGTCTTGCACTATGTTTCTATTATTTACTTAGTTATTCATTTTTTATGTGTCTCTATTTTGGGTATAACTACCACAGACATGACAGCTCTGAAACTGTAGGAGTCAGAGGGGATTGAGGACACCAGGAGGACATGGTCCCACTGAATCAACCAAGCAAGGCTCATATGGATTCACAGAGAGTGAACCAAGAATGGTGTCTACAGGAGTTTGTACCAGGTTCTCTGTGTATATGTCATTACTATTACAGGCTCTTTGCCTGTCCTTGAGACTTTTTTCTTGCTATTGGGTTGCCTTGAGCAACCTAAATATAAGCAGCTTTGTAGTCTTATTGTAACTTGTTTGGTGGTATTTAGTTGTCTCATGGAGGCCTGTTATTTTCTTAAGGAAAACAGTGTGACAACAAATCATGGGGAGATAGAATATGGGAGGACCTAGGACTAGCAGAGAGAAGAAAAATTGTGGTTGGGGTTTATTGAATGAAAGATGCTGTTTTCAATTTAGAGAAGGTAAAATGTTTGAAGTTCTCTTCATATAATTTTAAATGTATGATATAGAGTAATGTTGTTTTAAAATGTAAGTCATTTATGAAATTAATTTTTTTTTAATTTTATTTTTCTTTTTAGTTACATTTTGTTAACTCCGTGTCCCAGCTGTATCCCGCTCCCTCATTCCCTCCTCAACCCCGCACTCCCTCCCTGGTCTCCTCCCTGCCCCTTTCCAAGTCTACTGATAGGGGAGGACCTCCTCCCCTTTCATTTAACCCTGTTTTATCAGGTACCTTCAGGGCTGGCTGCAAAGTCCTCCTCTGTGGCCTAACAGACTGCTCCTCCCCTGGGGGGGGGGGGTCAACAGCCTGCCCTTGAGATCCTGTTAGAAATAGTCCGTGTTCCCCTTACTTTGGAAAACTACTTGGTTACTGAGCAGCCACAGGCCACATCCGAGCAGAAGTTCTAGGTTATATCCATAGATGGTCCTTGGTTGAGTGTCAGTCTCAGAAAAGACCCTGTGCCCGGATATATTTGGTCCTCGTAGAGCTCCTATCCTTTCCATATCATACTAACTGCATTGAACGTATGACAGGAGTCTCCCACAAAAGGCATCTGAAAGACTCTACCTAGCAGTGTTTCAAAGCAGACACTAAGACTCATAACCAAACCCTCGGCAGAGTGCAGGGAATCATATGAAAGAAGGGAAGTTAGTATGATATGAAATTAAAATTAAACATACAAGGATATACACAGAAGGAAATAGGCAGGAAATACATTATGCAATATGCAATATGTATGCTAAAGTAATATTTGTTACTTACCCATACTTCAATGCATCAATACAGACAAAAGGTGCTTACAAGAACCATTCAAATAGAAGTCAGAGCATTCATATCAATGTTTCAAACTTGTCATGTAAGCCTTACATAGCTAAGATACATGAATGAGTACATTGAGTTGGTATAACATTTTATATTCAGGTACAAATATATGAATTAAATTATTAACACACTAATTAAGTGTGTTCCTACTTTGAAATGTCTACAATCTTACTCCCTGAACTGAATTTTGTAAATTTTTGTGATATATATTTTTATAACCAATATTTCTTTACTTCATGTCTATCATCAGCTCTAATGTGATCGCCCCACATTCACTATTATGTTGCTTATATGAATACTCATGATGAAAAATCTTAACTTGATGTGAAAATACTTATTACTTGAAGGCAAGCCTACCTTGGGAGGGATAAATACCTAAGCAGATGGATTTTACTTTCAGTTCATGACATCAAGCTGGAGGTGGCTCAGCAGGTAAAAATGCTTGTCCTTCAAGCCTGAGGACCCTGACTAGAGTCCCAGGATCCTAGAGTGGGAGAGGACAACTGACTTTCAGTGTTGTCCCCTCACCTCTGTGCAAAGGCTGACACACACTTAATACATCATAATTCGTGACTGTTGACAGTAGACGCTCAGCAAAGAAATGTCTATCTTTACTGTTCCTATCTTCTTCTCTACCTTTTCTTTCTTCTTTTTCTTTCTTCTTGGTTGTCACTCTCCATCCCTTCTGTGCCCCTAACTTTCTACCTTCCTAGTTCTGTTTCTTTCATTTCCACCCTCCTTTTATGTTCTTTGTTTCTTTGTTCACATTCACCTAACCTCCCAAATAAGAAAATAAACTGTTACCCTCATGATAAAGGAAACCAAACATTAACTAGAATTCTTCCTGGAATCCTGCTGCTGACCCACATAGCCAACAATACATCATGGTAACTTATTGCACTAGATAGCATTGTTTTATTGCATCTTGGCTGATTCTATCTCGGTTGTGATTTCACCTCCACTTCCTTCTCAAGAACTTCATGTAATGAATTATTATTTGTATCTTCGTCTCATGTTCACATGCTTCAGTCTCTCTCTAGAATGAAAAGGAAAGTCCTGAGCTGCAGAAATATTGGCACTTATGAGTTTCCCAGAGCTAACCACTCTATGTGCCTGAGGGATGCCAAGATCAAGATTTGTAGGACAAAAATAGACAAACCATTTTGTGTCATTTTATCCTCTTATTCTCTATCTTTTTTGATCACTTACCTAGTTGATTAAGAGATAAGTGTGTTTGATATGATATTTGCATATATTATCTAATAATACTCAAGATTACAGTGTTGGATTTTAGTATTGAATGTAGCTTGTAAGATGATATTCAGCATAAAGATAAATTTATTATGAAATTAAAAAAATAAAGCAAAATACCAAGTTATTTATACACAAGGATCTACATTTGACTCAAAGAAGTATTTCTAAAATTGAGCACAGCAGAATTTAAAAGCTGAATGTTTCAATTTATATAAAGAATTATTTGTATGTGTAGTTTAAAATGCATGTATGTGTATTCCATACAAATTTAATAATATGTATGGTTTTATATAGAATTCAAGATACTAGTTTATATTATAAGCTACATGTTTTCTGAATTAAAAAATACATAAAAATTTAGGCAAACTTGTATAAAAGTTTATAGCAAAATCTAAACATTTTAATTTTTTTTCAAAATACTATCAAACATTTGCATAATATGAAAAATAAGCAATATATAGACATCTACCTTATAACAATATAGCTTACTTTTGTTAGCCTAAAATATATGCTTACGAAGCAAAAAAAAAAAAAAAAAAAAGACTTTCTTTGCTGAGTGATTAGGTTTAAAGGGTACAATTTACTGGAAAGTTCCCCATCATTATCACTCTGTTATTGATAGAGAAGTAGTGTAATTACCAATAGAAAAAGTGCAGAGTTAACAAATTGATTGGTTTGCTAAACAGCATGCACACAGTAGATGTGAGTGTTCCCAGCCAGCAGAGTGCCTCTTTCCCATGCTCTAAGGGAACTAATGAATCTGAATATAAGCTTTAAGTACTGAAGTTAGCTTACAGTTGGTTAAGTGATCAATTAACAACACAACTCAAATTTGATACAGTCAATACTGACAAGCATTGCCTTCAATCAGTTGCCAGGATGCTGGTGGGATAAATAAATTAATGGGTTTTCAAATGCAGAACAATCTACTATGTCCAAGAGAAAGCTTTGAAGCTGCAACTATTTTCTACAAAAGGGAATGTTAGACAGGAACTCCCAAATAAAACTCGGCCAAATATGACTACTTCTCCTAGAGGCCAGTCAATTCAAAGGTCCATGATTTTAGTTTTTAGATTTGCTTAAATGGTTGCAATAACACACTGATTACCATCATACACATAGCTTAGATTTCAAAGAAAAATAAATACTTTAAAGCTACATCTGAGCAGGGTTTCTAGGTTATATTCATGCATGGTCCTTGTTTGGAGAATCAGTCTCAGAAAGGACCCCTGTGCCCAGATATATTTGGTCCTTGTGGAGCTCCTGTCCTCCCCAGGTCTTACTAACTCCCCTTTCTGTCATATGATTCCCTGTACTTGGCCCAAAGTTTGATTATGAGTCTCAGCATCTGCTTTGATACACTGCTAGGTAGAGTATTTCAGAAGCCCTCTATTGTAGGATCCCTGCTCAGACTTTGCCGATGGCAGCTCAGCATCCAAATGGGTTTCCCTAGTAATGGGAACAGGGACTATCTCTGACATGGACTCAGTGGCAGGCTCTTTGACCTACCCCTCCCAAGGAAGGAGCAGTCTTGCTAGACCACAGAGGAGGACTTTGCAGCCAGGCCCAATAAACTAGGATCAGATGGAAGGGGAGGAGAACGTCCCCTAGAGGGGCATGGGAGGAGATGAGGGAGGGAGTGTGGGATTGGGAGGGAATGAGGCAAGAGGTTACAGAGGGAATAAAAAAATAAATAAACTGTAATTCATATAAAAAATAAAAATTACAAAATATCTTTAAAACTTTTTTTTCTAAAAAAGCACATGACAATGAAAACTTCGTCTCACCTTAATTTGAAGTTACCCAAACATTATTGAATGATTTAACTACATCATTGGGATATAGAAGAGCTAAACACATTTCTTGATGAACTCAGTGAAAATAGATGTTATTGATAATTGGTGTGCAATAATAAAAACAGTTTCACAAATTAGGTTTAAGCATAGAAAAGTTTTTCTTGTTTTTTTTTTTCTGTTTTTTAGCAAAAGCTAGAAAACTCCACTTGATAAAATTAAGAGGAAAATTAAAAATGTATCAAGTTATTAGATATGGCATGTTTGGAAACCAGTGACCAGTTAGATAGAAGTGACTAGGCAGCAAGAGTTAGGGATAGCGGCAAATTAGCTGAAGGTAGTTGAGACAAATTATTATAATACCTTAGTACTGCTGGAAAGCAGTGACCATCTACGTAAAATAACCAGGAAAAGAAAAAATCTGAAGAGTCTGTGCTATAAAGAATTAACAACATCCTGTTTCCTCTCTTCTACTGCTTCTGGTATCTATTCTGATTGCCATTCTGAATGAGAATTAAGCATCTTCCCAAGAGTTCTCCTTAGCTTCTTTAGGTCTGTAGATTTTAGTACGGCTATCCTACATTATATGGCTAATGTCTGCTTATAAGTGAATATATACTGTGTGTGTGTTTCTGTTTCTGGATTACCTCACTCAGGATGATCTTTTCTAGTTCTATCCATTTGACTGCAAATTTCATGATTTCCTTACTTTTAATAGCTGTGTAGTATTCCATTGTGTAAATGTGCCATAATTTCTGTATCCACTCCTCAGTTGAAAGACATCTAGGTTGTTTCCAGATTCTGGCTATTACAAAATAAAGCTGCTATGAACATAGTTGAGCAAATGGCCTTATTGAATGGTGGGGCTTCTTTTGGGTATATACCCAGGGTGGTATAGTTGGATCTTGAGGTAGTGCTATTCCCATTTTTTTGAGAAAGTGCCAGATTAATTCACAAAGTGGTTGTACAAGTTTGCACTCTTACTACCAGTGAAGGAGTGTTCCCCTTCCTACATAACCTTTCCAGCAGGTGTTGTCACTTGAGGATCTGATCTTAATCATTCTGATTGCTGATAAAGGGTCCTCTGAAAGGCTCCACCCAGCAAAGGATTGAAGCAGATTCTGAGACTCACAGCTAATCTTTGCACAGAGCGCAGGAAATCTTATGGAAGAAGAGGAGGGTGGGTATAGAAAGACATGTAGGGGACAGGAGCCCCACAAGGAGACCAAAGCTAAAAAATATAAAACTAAAAATTGAAAAAAAAAAAAAACAAAAAACTGAGCCCATGGGACTCTGAAGAGCAGAGGATCTGAAAATCCAAAACTGGTGAGTCGATGGGTGGCTGAAGTCATACCCTTGACTTTGAAGCTTCCGGCGCTAGAAGGGACAACCCGTGAGCTGGGACAGTGTGGACACAGGCAGCCTTGGACCTCTCCTGAATCTAAGAGTGGTGAACTCTGGAGCCTCTGCACTCTCAGTTACACCTTTACTGCATAGCCTCCCTACTCTAAGGGCCAAACAGGGGACCCAAATCTGAGAGTAGAAAACTGTGAGACCTCCGAGCTCAACAAAGACATTTGCACAACCATGTTCATAACAGCTCTATTCATAATAGCCAGAACATAGAAACAACCTAGGTGTCCCTCAACTAATATAATATAATATACTAAAATCTACAATCCTAAAGAAGCTAAACAACAAGGAGGACCCTAGGGATGGTGCTCAATCCTCATTCAGAAGGGCAGATATGATAGACATCAGAAGCAGAAGACAGGGAACAGGACAGAAGCCTACCATAGAGGACCTCCGAAAGACTCTACTGATAAGAATATTGAAGCCAAGTCTGAGGCTCATAGCCAAACTTTGGGCAGAATGCATGGAATTCTATGAAAGAAGTGGGAGACTGAAAGACATGGAGGGGACAGGAGCTCCAAAACAATACCAACAGACCCCCCCACTCCCTGCAAAAAAAAAAAAAAAAAAAAAAATGCAGGGCCCAGGGTTCCCTGGAGAAACTGACATCCCAACAAGGAACATGCATGGAAATGACCTAAAACCCCTGCTCAGATGTAGCCTATAGACTCAGTCTCCAAGTGGTTCCTTTGTAAGGGGAGCAGGAGATGTCTCTGGCATGAACTCAGTGGCAGGATCTCTGATCACCTCCCCATGGGGGGTGCAGCCTTGCTAGGCCACAGAGGAAGACAATACAGCCAGTCCTGATGAAACCTGATAGGCTAGGTTCAGATAGAAGAGGAGGACCTCCCTGCTAAGAGGAAGGGAGTTTGGGATTGGGAGGATAAGAGGGAGGGCTCCACAGTCTGGATGCAAAGTGAATGAATTTCCTGCAGAGACTGATGTACCAACCAAGGACCATGCATGGAGAGGACCTAGACTCCCTGCTCAGATGTAACCAATTGGCAACTCAGTCTCCATGTGGAATACCCAAGTAAGGGGAGCAGAGGCTGCCTCTATCATGAACTCCTTTGCCTGTCCTTTGATCACTTGCCCCTGGCAATGGAAGGAGAGGATTCAGGCAGTACTGATGAGACTTGATAAGCTATGGACAGATAACAGAGGAGTATTCCCCCTTTTAGTGGTCTATGGGAAGAGGTCAGAGAGGAAGGCAGAGGGAGGGTGGGACTGGGAGGAGTTGAGGGAAGAGGCTTCAACTGGGATATATAATGAGTAAATTGTGAAAAGATTAAAATTAAAAAATAAGAAAAATGAATTAATATCAGAGATGATTATTTGAAGAGACAAATGCTATATATAATTTTATTATAAGTAGATTAGACCACCCTGAGCATGTTTAGTAAAACATGGAGTTAGAATCTGGATTTCTAACAGCAGTGGGGTATTTTACTTGTAAATATTCTCTATAATATTTCTGGGTGGCAAGTTTAACATGAACAAAATATAAACTGACTTTGGAAGGATTTACATTTTTATATCTATATGTAATATGTGAACTGAAGGACTGGCAGCTTACACAAGGCCTGCACAGGTGTGCTCCAAGATGGAGTTCTAGAGCTGAAAGAAGATGTGGAAACATTTTCTCATTTCTAGTCCATAACCTACCTCCAATACAAAATCATTTGCAAGTGAATATTCATTTTCTTCGAGGGAATCTTACTGGGGAAGCACACTAATGTTAAGGGTAGGCAGCATGGCCAGAAGTAAATAGTCAACAGAAAACGACCTTGATAGCACTTTGGAAGGTCCTTGTCTCATAATGCTATGTCAGTGCTTTTATTGTATTTTTATTTTGTTTGCTTATATATTTGTTTAACTGTTGATTTGCCTATTCATTAATTTATATACTTGCACTACATATATTATGGATTCCGTGTTTATGTATTTATAGAATTTCTAAGTGTGCAAGTAAGTATATCTCTGCCTCTATATAAATCTCTTGAGCCTTTTCTTAGGCACTGCTTCTAACGCTTGCTTGCTTTGTACTATTTCTGATTTGCTAAGTGTTTTGTTGTTGTTATTGTAATCTTATTATCTATATTTTAAATCTATTATTCTTTAGAAGTATATTTTTTTTCTAATGAAAGGCAGAAAAGGAATTTATTTGGATAGAGAGGAAAAAAGGAGGAAATGAGAGGCAAAGAAAATGTTTTCATAATATATTGTATGAAAAACTATTTTTAATAAATGGAAGAAAGAATATATGTAATAGTGACATTTTTCAGAACTATGTATTTAAATGTGCCTACCACTTAATTACTTGTGTTGCTGTGATATATGAGGAATTTATAAAGAATAAATCTTCATTCAACCCACAGTCTTATGGGATAAAAGGCCTAGTTTGAGGCTTTTTAGCATTCAGCTATTTATCTCTGGACACTAAGCAGAGTACCTTGATGAAGTAATGTATCTGGGTGAGTAGAGCTTATCAGGGATATTAAGTAAAGACAGTCATCAGTCTATGAATATAATATTTCCAATAGATTTTTCTTTCATGTTTGACCCACCCTCTAAATCTTCTATTTTGTCCTATGTCATAAAAATGGACAAGAATTAAACCTCAACGTGACTGTATGAGTTACATGTCTGTTGCTGTGACAAAACACCCTGACCAGAAACAAGCAAATTATACACACATACAGACACACACACACACACACACACACAGAGAGAGAGAGAGAGACACAGACACACACAGAGAGACACACAGATACACAGAAACACATATACACACGCGTGTATTCTGGCTTAGGACTCCTTTAAAAAAAAAAAGACTGTTTTCATGGGGAAGCATGGTTGAAGATAATAGGCATGGTGGCATGTAGGCAGAAGCAGGAAGTGGAAAGATCATATCTTCCACCACAAACATGAAGCAGAGAGAGTGAACTGGAAGGAGAGTGAGGATATAAGCTGCCAAAGCAGAACCATGGGGAATTACTTTCTCTAGCAAAGTTATACCTTTTAAACTTCTTCAGCTGGAGACCAAGCATTCAGTTGCCTGAGACAGTAGGGAAAGTTTCTCAATCAAAACTCTACAGTGAATTTGGTGGGAAGCATGTAAATAAACATCAACAACAAAAAATTTTAATACATCATTTAAATTTGAAACAATCCTTTGTAAACTCTTCATGTGATAATAATAATGTTATACACAGCAGTTAATATTTTCAGTGATCTCTCTTTGAGTCTCAGAGTCTTACATGAAATTATGGCCATGAAATCAAAATATGTACAGGCTCTCTGTGTCTATAGTGGCAGTATTAAAGCCTCTTTGACTTCTGTAGGAATTCATCTTCTGAATTTGTCTTGTCAAAAAAAAAAAATATGTTAGGATTCAGTCTTTTTAAAAAGACTCCTCGGGGCTGGAGAGATAGCTCAGAGGTTAAGAACACTGGCTGTTCTACCGAAGGTCCTGAGTTCAATTCCCAGCCACCACATGGTGGCTCACAACCATCTATAATGAGATCTGGTGCCCTCCTCTGCCCTGCAGGCACACATGCAGGCAGAACACTGTATAAATAAATAAATCTTAAAAAAAATAAAAAAAGACTTCTCCTTAGACTTTCTAGCAGGTTCTGTGATATCACGCAAGCCTTATGCGCCGTTTTTCACCTTTCCCCACCCTTTCTGCATGAGGAGCGATCCTCTTTATGACAATTGTGCAGTTGCCATTGGACTAGATATTCTCAGAATCATGACTATTTTAGGCCAGATAAAATGAGTAATTTACTTTTGGCTTCCAATTGTATAGTGAATAAAAATGGATTCTCTTTGCTTTAACATGTTGGACCTATGCCCTTATGATGAAAGAATAAAAGGAAACATTTTACTGAAACGTCTTCTATGACATCACCATGCACACATTTTAGGCATGAGCATTTAGTGAGTTTCCTGTACAATAAACTGATGCTCCTACATAAGTAGAGGCAAGCTTAAATAGTACTTTATGAGATGATTAAAATTATATAATAATGACCCTATAGCAGAGGTTGTTTAAATGTCCATATAACAATATCATAACTGTAATAGTAAAGCTAAAGAAATCTGAAAATAAGAGGATATCAGATTGATGTTTTGATATCTATTTGTATATCATTATTCTTAGTGACAGTAGTTATATCTTGATTTTACTTTCAGTATTCTTCATATAATATTCAAAGTTAAATTGCCTAGTAGTTCATAATTCATTATTATGTTATATTGATTATATTCTGTATGTATTTAGCAGTATTTTATTCCATAGAAAATTATTAATCATTAATCAAAAGTAAAAGTTATTATGCAATAAACAAGCATAAGTATAAATATTTAAATATTTCTAAATTGTACAGAATTTAAAGTTTAATCATATTTTTGTATTTTAATAGAAAAGTAAATAGTATATAATAAATCATTTCCTAATTTATTTGTTTTACTATTCCTTAAATATTTTGACATATATAAAGAACATATACAACACTGACAAGCCTGGTGGTACATGTTTAAAATCTATGTATTCTGGAGGTGGGCGCAGAAGGATCATTAGCTCAAGGTCAGCTGGGGATTTGTACCATACAGAAGAACAGTATCTAGAGTAAATAAATGGATGAGTAGATATATACTTAACAATTTAAACATATTTAAATCACAAAAAATGATTTTAGTTTTTCAAGATTCAACCTCTGACTTATTTAAAACACATTTTCAGTTATACTCATTCAGACACAGTCCTAATAACTTACTAACATCGCTACAAAGTTAGTTAATGTATCATTATGGTAGTTTATTTACCAAACAGGTAAATAAGTAGTCATATATCATAAGGAAACATGACAGAGAAACAAAGCACCATACTCTTCCTGATGGTCTTCAATGATAGATTATTTGCATGTTTTCTATATGAGTACAACTTATTAAATTAGATTTTAATATTTGGCACACATGTATTGATCAATACACAACACACATTATATACTGGATACTATCCCATGGAAGATGCTTAATGTCTCCAATAAAAGCTTTGATATTGCTTACACAATTTGTACATTTTTTTAATGCCAAATAAATTTATAAGTATTACTCATGATTTAAATTGTTATCTCAGACATGTGATGATAGGCTCTATTAAATAGCTACATTAATTGAACTGAGTAGAAAGATTAGTGAGCGAGACATATAAATATTATGATAACATATTCAGAGGCAGATTTTTAGTATGAACATGTTGGTGGCATTTTATTCATTAGAGTATTATTCTGCTTATATGAGCTAGCATTCTTCCACATTGGTCACCGATTCAGTCTGAGGCCAGTCATAAAAATAATAATTGCAAATGCTGAGTGTTTTCATTTACAAGCAATGCATAAGAACATAAACCATATAAATTGTGACTTAATAAAAGTGAATGGCCAAGAGCATTGGCATGCATAGTACTTCTACATTCAAGGAGATGGAAAAAAAAACGTTACCATTCAGGTCAGGTCCTAATGCAAACTACACCCATTGTTGAGAAGAACACGGTATTGACAACTACTGAATGCTTTTGTGTATAAGTAGGAAACTGAGAAATAATGTTGTCATCAGAGAAAACAGTCTGATCCATCTTGCTCTGTTTTACTCCATATCTTGTAAATAACACGGTGCCCTCTACACTTGAAAGGCAGATTCTTGTCCATATATCTTTATAATTTCGTAGCCCTAGTTTGGGATTTATAATCCCTGAACCATATCGTTGCCAATATAAAATTAAGTAGGTAGGTGTTAAGTCTACATGGTAGAAAAGCAAATAGAAAATAATGTGAGGATTTTAAGTGCACATGGCAAAATAGAAAACTAAGCATATACGTGTGAGGTTATGAAACTTTATTTCTAATAGAAACTATTGTGGAAGAAAATTCTCAAGCCACTTATTGTGATAATATTCTTCAAAGATGTAATACTCCCTTAGAAGAGAAACATTTATTTCATATCTTATCACTTTTAAGTCTATATGGGCTCTCACAAGCCTGTCAGAAACTAACGAAATGTTCAGTATGTATATATGGTTTTTACAACAATATGTTGCTATGTGTTTATTTGATTAATAGTAATACAGCTCATAAGTATAATGTGATTGTTTTAAAAAACATCACTATGGAAGAAGACAAGCAGTTTGTCCTAATGAATGCATCTAATTGGTGCACTTTATTATAAAACACTGGCACAGCATTTTTCTAGAGGCAGTTCTATTTGTAACCAGCTGTCTCCAGCACGTCATGGAGTAATAAATGTGCTGCCGACTAGAACTGCTGATTAGCCTTTCTGGAATCCTGGGAAGTTAGTAAAAGCTGTTTGCCATTAAGCAAAGACCTTTTTAGCAGCCTTTAGAAAGAGCACAGTAGTCCAGTGACCTATGGTTGTTACACAATGTAAGTAACCCTCAGGAAAATTTTTCTGTTGTCTATTTGGTGAAGTGTGCGGAATCTGAAAGGAAGGAAAATGCTAACTAGAAAAGATGAACCACTGTAGTCATGCCAGAGTTCAGTGTTCTCACAGAAATTTGTTTGACATGTCTGGTGGTGGGAGTGTGTTTTGCTATAATTACAGGAACATAAAATTATTATTTTGTTTTTATTTTTTGAATCTCAGTAGCTCAGTGTCAACAAATAAGGCAGAAGAGCCACCGGTTCAGACAAGGGCAAATTAAGATTAGCCATCACCAGAAGTTACAATAACCACAGATAAAACCAAACAATTATTTGTAAGACGGTGCCTGAGAGGAGAGCCCAAACAAACACGGGCTTCACTCTGTTCTGTTAGTACCAGGAACACATTGTGACCTCAACAAAAGCAATTAATTAGTCCTTAAAATATTAAAATTAAATCTTAATTATAATTTAATTATGATTCTGAGTGAACATACAAAGTGTGAGCACAAGCATTTATGTCATATGGCTAACTATTAATTTTTAGTACTTTCAGACTATTAGTATATTTATATAGCAATGCTCTCTACAGTCGTGTTTGTTTTAATACAATTTTCTATAGTAGCTCAGTCAGTAATGTGCCTTCCTTACAAGCATGAATTAATGAGTGTTTGCAGAAACATGTTGAACAGAAAGGAAAAGAGAAAAGAAAAGAAAGAAAAGAAAAAAGGACAAAACAGAGGCTAGATTTGGTGGTCTACACTTGTAAATCTGACACTGGGGAAACAAAGACCTTTGGACCTCTGATGCTAACTGTTAAAGCTCAAATACTCAGCTATCTCTCTACTGGTCGATAAGAAACTTTATCTCCAAACAAACAAAAAATAAAAGAAAAAAGGTGAACAGGATCTGTGGAATGACATCCCATGTTGTGCCTAGTCTCTACAGTAAAAACAAACAAACAAACAAACAAACAAATAAATAGATAAATAAATAAATAGATAGATAAATAAATCATAAAAATAATAAAAAAATCAGGACTGGTTACAATGTCCTCCTCTGTGCCCTAGCAAGGCTGCTTCTCCCTCGGGTGGGGGAGGTCAAAGAGCCTGCCACTGGGTTCATGTCAGAGACAGTCCCTGTTCCTCTTACTAGGGTAAAAATCAACTTGGATGCTAAAGTGCCATGGGCTACTTCTGTGCAGGGGTTCTAGGTTATATGCATACATGGTCCTTGGTTGGAGTACCAGTCTCATAGAAGACCCCTGTGCCAAGATATATTTGTTCCTTGTGGAGCTCTTGTCCTCTCCAGGTCTTATTAACTCCTCCTTCTTTCATATGATTCCCTGCACTCTACCCAAGGTTTGGTTATGAGTCTCAGCATCTGCTTTGATATACTGCTAGGTAGCCCTTTATGGTAGGCTCCTTCCTGTTTCTTGCTTTCTCCTACTTTCAATGTCCATCCCATTTGTCTTTCTAAGTGAGGGTTGATCTGAGACCTGATAAACTAGGGTCAGATGGAAGGGGAAGATGACCTCCCCTATCAGTGGACTTAGAGAGGTGCCTGGAGCAGATGAGGAAGGGAAGGTGGGATTGGAGGGAATGAGGGAGAGGCTACAGCTGGGATACAAAGTAAATAAACTGTAATTAATATAAAAAATAAAATAAATATTAAAAAAACTATTCTACCGAGATATAGTTGGGAAATAAATTTTAATTAGACTAGAAAATAAAGAATAAATAAATAAATAAATAAATAAATAAATTGAATTAAAGTTTCTAAAGCTCTTATTATTACTTGATTCCATAATTATAGCTTGATTCCATCCTCGTATGATGCAGTCTGATTTTTTTATTCAGTTAGTTCCCAACACCGGGACTCACATACTATGAACGATACATTTGTATTTCAATTTTAAAGTAAGATAATAGAAGAGTTTACTGTGATGAATAATATGTTCACACATAAGGCAATCAGTGAGATTAAATGAGATAAGGGAGTAAAGTAGTTTATTGAATTGGACAGCTTTAAAAGAGAAGACACATAGGACAAAAGGCAGGAAACGCCAGGAATATGAGTTTCTACTGCGATAATACTAGTGCTGAAAGAATCTTCTGAAACGACTGTTTTAAACCTACGAAGACTGCTTGGGGGATTGCAGGTGTCAGGTACATGATTGACAAGTGAATCGCTGTGGATATCAGTACAGTTTAGCCTTCAGCTTTGTTTTATTTCATACTCTACCTTAGTTTTTAGTTAACGCATTTCCTGCCCAACAAGATAATCTGTGTTAGATGGACAGGACCCACTCAAAGAAGAAAAATTACTGTCCTAAATTGTCCTTGGCTTTCCCACATGCGCTTTTGCATGCACTTGCGCGCGCGCACACACACACACACACACACACACACACACACACACACACACACTTGCATCATGATGTAGCAGCATCTTTTTTACACCATTTCACCATGGGGTATTTTTTTTCTTATCCATAAAATAAAAGAAATAATAAAAATGATCATAGACTGATTGAACCAGCCAAAATTCTGGTATAATATTTTTTTTCTCTTTTTGACACTACTATAATCAGGTATATATTAAAGTTCATTGTCTCTATCACAGCAAAGAATAAGTTGAGGGAAGATGAATTAACTCAGCAGGTAAATGCATTTGCCACCAAAACTGATGATTTGAGTTCAGTACCTGGGACCCAACCCACTTGTTAGAATGAAGAGATCAACATCCACAAGTTGTTTCTGACCTTCACACGTGCACTGTGGCACACTCACATGCAAACAAAGAAAAGATAAATGCAATTCAGAGTGATAGTGATTGAAGAACTATGATAGTATCAAAACATACACAAACTCCAGAATAAAGGACAAAATCAAACAGTAAATTCACACGAGGATCGGTAGTTGAGTTCAACAAGGATGCCTACACCATTCATGGATGTAAGGTAATCTTTTAAAGGAATAGCATTCAAAGAGCTAAATGCCAAAACTACGATGTAAAACACAATCAAACAGCTAAAATGTTAAGATGTGTAACAGAAGTCAAATATTCATGATTTTAATATTGCCAATAAAATTTTGGATATATTATTCTATTGCAAATGCACAAATAATAAAAGAACAAATTTACAATTTGTTTTTTGTTAAGGTTAAAAGTAACTGTGTGCCAAAACATAACACCAAGAAAGTATACAACAGCCACAACAAAACCAACATGCTGGATACAGCAAAATGCTTGCAAATCATGTCTAATACAGTTTCAACAAAAAATAACCATAAGACATTTTATTAAATTTACATATATATATATATATATATAATTTAAACATTTCATGTATACATGAAGAGATGCTCATCATTCTTAATCTATATAGAATAGAAAATAAAGTCCATAGAGAGCTATGACAATGTGTCAACTGCATTGAGTATAACTTTTAAAAGAGAAAATGACAGGCTTGCCAAAGGTGTGGGGGCAATGATAGCATGTCTGCACAGCTGTAAAAGTGTAACTTCATGCAGTTGCTATAGAGATGAGTTTGATGGGTTCTTGACAGTTGAACATGCACCATCCTATTATGCAGCAATTTGTCATTTGGAATTTTTCAAGCCCAAAAGAGTAGAGAAGACAGGGGTCCAAACAGAAACGTATACACCAATGTTTATGGAAATATTACCGACAACAGCGAAAAACAAAAAACAAACAAAACAAAACAAAAAAACCCTCAAGAAGCCATTAACAAATGAATGAGTAAGTAAAATGTATATTGAAATAAATAAAACATTGTTTAACAATCGATTATAATAAAATTTTGATATATGATGCAATATAGACATTGTAAGCATTATCTTCAGTAAAGAAGCCAGACACAAAAGGATAAGTGCAGCATCTCACTGTCATATAAACTATCAAAAAAGAAAGATAGAAAGAACAAAGAAATGGAAAAGTGGACCCAGAGACCTAATTACAATTTAATAGGTTTCATTAAATATGTAGAAAATACTTTGGTCGTAGGTAGTTCCCATATTCACATAGCATGGAATATATACTTAGTGCCATTGGATTTTATATTTTTAGAAATATTTCAATGAAAGATATTATAGCAAATGCATTTTACTACAACTATAAAAATAAATTCAAGACACCAAACTGAAAATTAAAGGAAGGTTAGAACTAGTAGGCCAGGCTACTTACAATAAGGTTTACAAGTGAATACCCACCCTTCATTGAGCACTGAATGCAACGCAGCTAGTGAACATTAGAGTTTTGTACTGCTGTCTTGAGTGATCGTCTTATGGCTCTGTACCTTACTGACCATCAGCTGCAGCATAAGACAATGCTTACTGAGAGCTTGTCTCCGTGCCTACCACTAACCTAAGGGCAGACAGAAGCAGTGTGAAATGCAGTTTCTACTGAGTATGTAACATTTTCATATCACTTTAAATTTGAGATATAACAAATTGAACTACTGTAGGTCAGCAATTATCTTTTTAAACATATAAACACTTAGTTGCAAATGTTATTTCACAAACATAACACCCATAAACACATACATAAATGCATGCTTTGGTAAGTTTCATCAGCAAATATTTAAAAATTAACATAGTCATTCATATAACTAGTTATATATATATATATATATATATATATATATATATATATCATATGGTTTCTTTTTGTTATTTATCTGCTTGTCTAAAAATTAGGGGTCACTAAAGAAAGCTAAGAATCATAAGGACACAGAAACACTTCTTTGCACCATCCCTACTCACACATTCAGAAATTAGCATTCCATGATGAAGAGGTCAGATTTATAAAATGTATCTGAGAGTGGAGACTTCTCTTAGGGGCTGTAAATGCCCATAGAATGCCCTAACTTCATGTGCAACTCCTTGTGCATTTTCCAATAAGTAAACTTATTGGTTCAGCAAGTTAGACTTGAGTGGAATTGTTTCACGCACTAAATCTGTTGGAAGAAAAAGTGGGGAAGAGCCTTGATGAAGTTTCTTTGTCCATGATATGAGTAAAATGGATGAAAGGCTTGTTCCATCTAAAGGTGAAGTGTGTGGCAAGATGGGATGGAGAATTTCTGGGTTGCTGTCTTACTTACTGAAGTGTGGAACGGCATACATCCTTAATGAATTGGTTCTGTCACAAGATATGAAGACCTTCAAATGGCTGAAATAGCACAGAACATATTACATCCTTTGAAAGTAGCACCTATGGCACAGGATGGCCAACAGGCTGCAGTTGTGTGGCACATGATCCGAAAATGAGACACTCAAGAGAGGTTAAGCTGTCAGCCGAGATGTAACTTGCTAACAAATAAGGAGAACTTAGTGAGGAAAAATGCATATACTGAATTTCTAGTGGCCTTTAAATTAATAGGCAAGACAGAAAAAAAAAATCGGAGAATGTTGGCTTGAAGTTTCTCAATGCCAAGGACAAAGAAAGAAAGAAAGAAAGAAAGAAAGAAAGAAAGAAAGAAAGAAAGAAAGAAAGAAAGAAAGAAAGAAAGAAAGAAAGAAA
>NW_026596073.1:38145747-38167677 GCF_907164565.1 Psammomys obesus | reverse complement strand
AAAGAAAGAAAGAAAGAAAGAAAGAAAGAAAGAAAGAAAGAAAGAAAATACATTTGAATCTACTATAAATATCTCTTGCTAGTATCTAAATGTTTAGAATCCCTGGGAAGCAACAGACAAGGAGAAGAATTAGAGGTGATAAGATACCCAGTGTTTTTTTTATCTGTAATGTATATGAAGGGCTAAATCCATGAATGAGCATGTAGATGGGTCTTTAAGAATGTCCTGGTACTGGGAATGATAAAATCAGAGAATATTTATTTATTAATAACTTTTATAATTCATTGATAATCTTTATATCACTATAATTTGGAAGATATTCATTGACTGCAAACCAATTATGCTAGTCTGGCTACCTCCCAGCCAAGTTTCCTTTTACTTGCCTTCTTAGTCTTGCCTTGGCGTTGTGCAGTGACTGTCCTCATGTGGAAATCCTTTTCCTTGTGATTTCCTCCTCTCCCTTCTCTACCTGAGACCCCGCCTCCACTGAGAACAGAAGTACCACCTCCGCTCTCCTCTGCCCAGTTACAGATCATTGGAAAGGAATACTGAGACACATCATTGCAATTAGAGATTCTTCATAGAGATGAAAATGTCCACTTCCAGTTGGTCCAGCACCATTTGTTGAAGATGCTGTCTTTTTTCCATTGAATGGATTTGGCTTCTTTGTCAAATATTGAGTATTCATAGGTGTGTGGGTTTATTTCTGGGTCTTCTATGCGGTTCCATTGATCCTCCTTTCTGTTTCTATGCCAATACCATGCAGTTTTTATTACTGTTGCCCTGTAGTACAGCTTGAGATCGGGAATGGAGATACCTCCAGATGATCTGTTGTTGTACAGGATCGTTTTGGAGATTCTGGGTTTTTTTGTTTCTCCATATGAAGCTGAGAATCTTTTTTTCAAGGTCTGTAAAGAATTGAGTTGGTATTTTGATGGGAATTGCATTGAATCTGTAGATTGCTTTTGGCAGGATGGCCACTTTCAAAAAATGAAAATAGATCCATATTTATCACCCTGCACAAAACTAAAGTCCAAGTGGATCAAGGACCTCAACATAAAACCAGATACTCTAAATCAGTTGGAAAAAAAAGTGGGAAACAGCCTAGAACTCATTGGCACAGGAGACAACTTCCTGAACAGAACACCAACAGCACAGGCTCTAAGAGCAACAATCAATAAATGGGACCTCATGAAACTGAAAAGATTCTGTAAAGCAAAAGACACTGTCATCAAAACAAATAGACAGCCTACAGATTGGGAAAGAATCTTCACCAACCCTTTATCTGACAGAGGGCAAATATCCAGTATATATAAAGAACTAAAGAAGCAGAAAAGCAACAAACCAAGTAATACAATTAAAAAATGGGAAACAGAGCTAAACAGAGAATTCTCGAAAGAGGAACATCGAATGGCAGAGAAACACTTAAAGAAATGCTCAACCTCATTAGCCATTAGGGAAATGCAAATCAAAACGACCCTGAGATTTCACCTTACACCCATCAGAATGGCCAAGATGAAAAACTCAAGTGATAGCACATGCTGGAGAGGTTGTGGAGAAAAGGGAACCCTCCTCCATTGCTGGTTCAACCACTCTGGAAGTCAATCTGGCGCTTTCTCAGACAACTAGGAGTAGTGCTACCTCAAGACCCAGCTATACCACTCCTAGGTATATACCCAAAGTTTGCTCAAGTACACAACAAGGACATTTGTTCGACCATGTTCGTAGCAGCTTTATTTGTAATAGCCAGAACTTGGAAACAACCTAGATTTCCATCAACGGAGGAATAGATACAGAAATTGTGGCATTTTTTACACAATGGAATACTACTCAGCAATCAAAAAGGAGGAAATCATGAAATTTGCAGGCAAGTGGTGGG
This sequence comes from Psammomys obesus, assembly GCF_907164565.1. Classification (NCBI taxonomy): domain Eukaryota; kingdom Metazoa; phylum Chordata; class Mammalia; order Rodentia; family Muridae; genus Psammomys; species Psammomys obesus. The sequence continues at coordinate 38,165,798 of NW_026596073.1, read as the reverse complement.
ATCTAGAAAAGATCATTCTGAGTGAAGGAGAAAAACAAACTTGGTATATACTCGCTTATATAGACCTATAAGATATGATAAACATAATGAAATCTATACACCTAAAGAAGATAATCAAGAAAGTGGACACAGGCGAAGGTGATTAATCCTCATTTAGAAAGACAAATGGGATGTGCATTGAACTTATGACAGGAGTCTACCACAAAAGGCATCTGAAAGACTCTACCTAGCAGTGTTTCAAAGCAGACACTAAGACTCATAACCAAACCCTCGGCAGAATGCAGGGAATCATATGAAAGAAGGGAAGTTAGTATGATATGGAAAGGATAGGGGCTCTACAAGGACCAAATATATCCGGGCACAGGGTCTTTTCTGAGACTGACACTCAACCAAGGACCATCTATGGATATAACCTAGAACTTCGGCTCGGATGTGGCCCGTGGTAGCTCAGTAACCAAGTAGTTTTCCAAAGTAAGGGGAACACAGACTATTTCTAACAGGATCTCAAGGGCAGGCTGTTTGACACCCCCCCCCCCCAGGGGAAGAGCAGTCTGTTAGGCTACAGAGGAGGACTTTGCAGCCAGCCCTGAAGGTACCTGATAAAACAGGGTCAAATGAAAGGGGAGGAGATCCTCCCCTATCAGTAGACTTGGAAAGGGGCAGGGAGGAGACCAGGGAGGGAGTGCGGGGTTGGGGAGGGAATGAGGGAGCAGGATACAGCTGGGACACAGAGTTAACAAAATGTAACTAAAAAGAAAAATAAAATTAAAAAAAAAAAGAAAAGAAAATAGTAAAATTCTCCACGAAAAAAAAAAGAAAATGTCCACTTCCAGACTGAAACCAGATCTCAGGGCACAGAAATCAGCATCTGAATACACAGTACCCAAAACCATCCTCCAACTCTTCCTTCCTTGTTTTCTCATTAATTTCAGTTGTGAACCACAGAATGTTTGGTTTCAGACAGCCTTTAGTCACCGCCTGCTGCAGGGTGTGGGCAGAGCCTTCTGACTTTATGATATAGATATTCTTTTCTCCCTCTCTCTCCTCTCTTTTCCCGTCTCTCCTCTTCCCCCTTTCTCTCTGTCTCTCTGTCTCTCTGTCTCTGTCTCTGTCTCTCTGTCTTTCTCTTGCTCTGTGTCATCTTTCTCCCTGCATGGAGGCCAAGTGCTGCTCCCAATAAACCTGCACTTACATACTATAACTTCTTGCAATTAGGTCATTCTGCTGTTTCAATCACACGTTTTATATCTAAATAGTTTTAAAAGATAAAATGTTCTCCATGTTTCATCTAATGGGGTCAAGCTAAAAGTTTCAAGTGAATTCTCTTGCAAAAACATGTTGGTTTCCGGTAGAAGAGAGATGACAAGCTAAAAATTAGTATTCATTATGTGAAAGACAAAGGCAGGGATGCCACGGTTTTTTTGTTTTGTTTTGTTTTGTTTTGTTTTTTGTTTTTCTGTCCTGGATTTATGCATAATATTCTCTCTCTCTCTCTCACTCTCTTTCTCTCTCTCTTTCTCTGTATGTGTGTAATAATGTATAAAGTACATGCCATGCAACAGGCCTGATACAAAGACGTATATTCAATTCAACGGGGAAGGAAAGAGAGAGGGGTAATGGTGGGGGGGCAGACAGACAGGTGGACTGATGGAGACAGCCATGGGAACAGAGAGAGACAGAGAGAGTGAGACAGAGACAGAGAATGCAAGAGAAAAAGAAAGGGAGAGGGTTATCAGAATGGTTATATCCCCAGCACCTGGCACAGGTGATGGAATCGGATGCAGGTGGTGAGGTAAGATGCTGTGAGGACCTCAAAGGCCCCTGAGGGCAGGCCAGTTGAATTGCCTGCAGAGCGAGCACCGTAACAGGCACTCCTGTTTATCAGTATCAGGAGAAAAAGCTTTCCATTACTGCTCCAGCACAGCTTTGTCTGCTTCCCACCATGATGATCCAGGACTAACTCTCTAAAACCTTAAGCAAGCTTCAATTAAATAATTTCTCTTATAAAATTTAGTCTGACCTGGAGAGGACAGGAGCTCCATAAGGACCAAATATATCTGGGCACAGGGGTCTTTTCTGAGACTGTCTCTCCAACCAAGGACCGTGCATAGATATAGCCTAGAACCCCTGCTCCTGCTCGGTCGTAGGCCATGGCAGCTCAGTATCCAAGTGGGTTCCCTAATTATGGGAACAGGGACTGTCTCTGACATGAACTCAGTGGCTGGCTCTTTCATCCCCCCCTCTCTGCCCCCAAGGGAGGAGCAGCCTTGCCAGGCCACAGAGTGAGACATTGCAGCCAGTCCTGAAGATCCCTGATAAACTAGGGTCGGATGGAAGGGGAGGAGGACCTCCCCTATCAGTGGACTTAGAGAGGGGCAGGGAGGAGATGAGGGAGATTGGGAGGGAATGAGGGAGGGGGCTACAGCTGGACTACAAAGTGAATAAACTGTAACTAATATAAAAATATAAAAATTTAATTAAAATAAAGAGTTGCCTTGGTCATAGTTTCTCTTCACAGCAATATGACAGTAACAAACTCACACATGATTGGATGATGTCAACCAGGTTTATCAAATTGTATCTCAATATCATCACAACTTCAGTTCCATAATTGCAAACATCCAGGGATGTGTGACTCTGCGGAGCCATTAGAGCTATTAGCCATTACAACTGCTCTTGAAATTCAGCAACTTGAAGAACATAACAGATGTGAAATAAGCTCTTAGGAGCCATGGAGCTGAGACCACCAATGTGTTTCATATTCATTTATTTCTCAAATGACCATTTCTTATCTCTCATATTAGTATTATTTATTTCTTGCTTGTAAACTGTCAAATCATACTTACGAATGTCAAACCATAATGAAGATAACAATATATGAAAAATAATATCAGGCTTATTAAAATAGGCTATTTATTGCAATCTTATTACTCTTCAGTATTGACATCAAAAAGCGAATGACAATAAAAATTATTATGTTTCAGAATTAGCAATAAAAATGAACAAAACACAATAAATTGTTATTATACACCAGAAGGAAAATAGTATTAGAAATGAATTAGTCTAAACATTAAAAGTGCTGTGAAAAGACTTCAAACTTCTTTGTGACCAAGAAATATTACCAGATAAACTATGATTAAACTGTTATATTGAAAATTAAAGTACTTATTTTTCAAAACAGAAAACTCTGTAAAAGTTCTGATAGATAATGGAAAAGAAATTCAAAATTTTGTAAGATCAAATGTTTACAAGTGTTGTGAATGTTTTGTTGTTGTCACACAAACAAACAAACAAATCTGTCTTTACTGAGTGATTTGATAAAACAATTTGCCTCAAATGAGCCAAAATAATACATTTAGATCTAGAAATAATTATTTTTTATTAATTTTTATTTTTTAATATTAATCACAAGTTATTTACTTTGTATCCCAGCTGTAGCCCCCTTTCTCATTCCCTCCCAATCCAACCTTCCCTCCATCATTATCTCCTTGTCCCTTTCCAAGTCCACTGCTAGGGGAGGTCCTCCTCCCCTTCCATCTGACCCTAGCTTATCAGGGATCTTCAGGACTGGCTGCTAATTTAAAACTTGGCTAACATATTGATGGTATCATTTCAATAGAAATTGGAGATTTTGCTTACATTATCAAATGTTCATGAGAACTGAAACAGAGAATTAATGACAATATAAAGAAATGTCATTGATGCTATTATGCCTGTTAGTCAGATCTCCGTTATGATAATGATAACAAACAGCAGAGGAAAAGAACTTAAAAGATAAAAGAATTTGGGGTTTAAAAATTAATAGCTTTTCATCTGTAGGTACATAACCTTAATTCTTTGGCCTGTATAGAGTCAGAATAACATAAAGAATGATATTTTGTGGAGCACATTTCTTCACTACATTGTAAATTTGTGCCAACAAGAGATAGACTGGTGTTACTATCCTTACATGGTTTTCAAGACCATCCCATAGTGATATTTCTTATTTTATGTCCCCAGCTAAAGGCTCTACTATTGTCTAACCACTCAGTAGAAATTACATACAGGCTTTGGGAGAATAGATTTTAACCATAATGTTCTTCACCTACATTCAATATATTTATATTTATCTGCTAAAGCAAAGTGCACTTAGTTTGTCTTTAGTAGTTGCTAATATCTCCACAGTACCAGCATCTCCAAGAAGAGAATGAAGTGTGGGTTATTTTTCTACTAAATTTAACTATGAGTAGCACATATTGCATATAAGTGCAGGGCAATCTCATGCGTTCTAAGGTGCTGTTGTAATTTTATATGTAGTTCTTATACATATCTAAATAGCACACGTAAAGTGTTGCACAAGGCCCCATGAAGCAAACATTAGACACCAATTCTCCAAATGCATGAGGCAGATGCAAAGCTGATTTTCCTAAAACAAAGCACCAAATAATTTTACAATAAGGTTTTGCTTTGTTAAGTAGATGTAATTTCTCTAATATCGCAATTTAAAGCACAATATTATAAATGTATAAATTAGCTGGGGATGTGACTCAGCTGGTATAGTGCTCTAAAACTATGAACAAACAAGACCTGGGTTTGGCTCTCAGCTCTGTATAAGTCAAGTGTGGATATATATGCCTATATTCCCAGCACCAGAAGTTCAGGGTTATTCATGTTATTCTGGAATGTTCAATGTCATCCTAGTCTATATTAAAAACTTGCCTCAAAAACTAAATATATAAATCTATAAATTCTTAACATATTATTTTATTTTCTGTCTTAATATTGTATATTATATAAGCTATAGTTTTTCTACAACTGGTCTATTTATGCTGCTATTTCCCTGGTGCACAGTAAATGCACCATTTTATAGCATTTGTTGTACTTAGCTATGTCAACTGACATAAAACTAGAGCCACCTGAGGAAAAATAAAACCCAACTGATGATTTGGCCAGATCAGAATGGTCTGTGGCCCTGACTGAGGTGTTTTACAAAGTGATAGTTGATGCAGAATGGCTTAGCTGACTGTGGGTGGTACTATTTCTAGACAGCTCTTCCTAGACTATCAAAGAAAGGTGTGAGCTCTCTAACAAAGGCAGCCAAGCAAGCCAAGTGAGGGCAGGATAGCAAGGAGCACTGCTCCATGATCCTTGCTTCAGTTACTGCCCTTAGGTTCCTGCCTTGAGTTCCAACATTGTAAGCTTGAAAGAGGAAGCAAACAAATCAATAAATAACAACTAAACACTATTCCACGAGTTACATTTATGTATGGTATTTATTACCGCAGAAAAGCAAATTAAAACAACATTGCTTTCTTTTACGTCTATGTGAGAAATTCTTAATAACTAGAAATGATTGTCAGATGAAACTTAAAAAATCAGAAATGAGTGTACACACAAACACATGAATACATTTCAAAACAAAAATTTCTAACAGAAGAAAAATTGAATTAGGAATGGCAATATTTTTTTTATTACTTACACTTTATTCATTTTGTATCCCCCCATAAGCCTCTCGCTCCTCCCCTCCCGATCCCACCCTCCCTCTCCTTTCTGCATGCATGCCACTCCCCAAGTTCACTGATAGGGGAGGTTCTCCTCTCCTTTCTGAACTTAGTTTATCAGTTCTCATCAAAAATGCCTGCATTGTCCTTTACTGTCTGAATCAAGGCAAGTGCCTAGACCATGTTTTCTTTCAAAATTTGTGTACTCAGTTTTACCAAAGCGTTTATCTGACAACACACTTGTATATACATTTCTATCTTTATCATAGAGAGAGACATAATGTTAACTTAGCACACTGGATATTTTTACATTTCAGGGCTGGAAATTTCATCTGTTTCCATCACTTACCAGAGACTCATTTAAACCCAATTTCAGTAAGAGTTAGAATATATAGAAGCTACCAAGTTTATAAAATATATGTGATTATTTTAAGATAAATTTACAAAATGATCATCTCTGTGCCCATCAATCAGCTCGTGAGTGCATATTTAACTGCCTTTCATTTCTTTCTGTCTTGATAAATCTTCACAGGAAGTGTCAATGTGCCGGTGGCTGCTTCACTCTTTTTCCTGCCTTTCATACATGTACTAAAACACATATACATGCATGAATTTACTTAGTAACATTCCTTGTATAGTTTCACCTTATATACTTTTTTGTTTCATATAAATTCAATTTCACTCTTCTAACAGTCTTCTAATATACTAATTTAGGTAGCTGAGTTATAATGAGAAATTATTTTAGATTAGTGGTGGCTATTTTACTTGCTTGTGTGATTTATCTGTTCATTTCCTAAAGTGAGGTATTATCCTGTTCCTTGTATGTGCCAATTTTTACAATAGAAATTTTAATTGTATCATTTTGACTTAAAAAAGGTACTTTCTGTTATAAAGCAAATTTTATTATTTTGTTACAGTCAACAGTGAGAAAAATAACAAACAGTAATAGACATTATACGGACATATTTTCTGAAATGCTGAAACTATAATTACACATATATGTGTGGTATGTACATATATAGTCACATAATGCTATGAACTCATAAGCATAAATAAATAAAGTACAGAACTGCATTTTGTCTTTTCTATCATAGAACTTTGTAAGTTTCAAATAGTGACCTGTAAATACTGATCTCAGTAAATAACAGGAAACATTTCCTTGATGAAAAGAAAATAACTTCTAAGTATCCCTGTACTGGAAAGTAGTTATTTCAACCAACCCTGTAACGTATCAAAGAAATGGAGGTTTCACTTTGTAGTTCAGTGTCAAAATCGAATACTCAGAGGGAATTTAAGATGGAAAAATGCAAGAAACAAATTGTGACATTTAAAAGTGAAAAGTGTAAATTATGATGTTCTTCTTAAACATTAGTTCTAATAAATATTCATTACTTAATTATTAAAATTTTGCAAATGTTAATATTTTTCTAAATCTCTCCATAACATTACATTTAAATTATTCTGAGGCAATATCTTCTGAAACAGACTATGAAGACACTGCCAATTTTAAAAATTATGTAAAATCCAAAAACTATAGCAAGTTAATTTTTATGAAGTATATAATTAAAAAATATATTTATAAAATTATTTGCAATATCCTTATGTTGAACATATTTCTAAAATGATAAAAAAATGAGTCTTTCTGTGGAAGAAGTACTCAAACCTAGTGTTATTATGTGATAGATAAAGATAAACAGATGAATGACAGCTAAATATACAATAAATAGATAAATTACAGACATGTAGTGGATAAATAGAAAATAGAGAAAGATATTCATGAATACACTGATAAATGATAAAAAGGTAAAACTTGTTAACTATTTTTATTATTTATAATTCATTTCAAAAAGTAAAGAATGACTATCAAAATACATAATTTAAAAATTATATGCTATTTTCTGCCTGCATACTACTTAAATTTGAAGCGGTTGTTAATTTGAGGACATTGATAAATATGGGGAATAAAATACTGAATGAAAAAAATTAAAGGCCATCTTTAAATTTTGGGGAGTCTGTTTGTTAATTATAAATATTTTCAAAATAAATACACTACATATAACATTTAACTTCCTGTAAGTACAAATACATTAATATAGTTTCCTATTTTTAAATTTCAGTAATTTATGGTCAACTATTCTCCGCAGTGTTAAATGGAAAATTACATAGGTAAATAACTATGACAGCTTTAAATAATGGGCAGTCTGAGTAGTCTGAAGAATTTTAGGTCATTCCTTTATACTCCCCATTCCTCCATTCCTCAGATAAGGGGAACTTCCCAGAGTGGCTCACCTCATCTCATTAAGTGGCAACAGGACTGGACTCTTCCTCTTCCCCTGTGGCCTGGTGAGGCAGCATCTCCAGGGGGAGTGATTAGAGATACAAAGACTCATAACCAAACCTTCGGCAGAGTACAGGGAATCATATAAAAGAAGGGGAGTTAGTATGATGGGGAAAGGATAGGAGCTCCACAAGGACCAAATACATCTGGGCACAGGGTCTTTTATGAGACTGTCATCAACCAAGGACCATGTATGGATATAACCTAGAACCTCTGCTCGGATGTAGCCCGTAGTAGCTCAGTAACCAATTGGTTTCCCATAGTAAGGGGAACAAGGACTATTTCTGACAGGAACTCAATGGTTAGCTCTTTGACCTCCCCACCCCCCAAGGGAGGAGCAGTCCTGTTAGGCCATAGAGGAGGACTTTGCAGCCAGTCCTGAAGATACCTGATAAAACAGGATCAGAGGAATGGGGAGGAGGTCCCCCCTTCCTATCAGTGGACTTGGAAAGGGGCACGGTGTAGATGAGGGAGGGAGGGTGTGATTGGGAGGGAATGAGGGAGCGGGATACAGCTGGGATACAGAGTTAATAAAATGTACCTGATAAGAAAAAAAAAAAAAAAGAAAAAGAAAAAGAAAACAGGCAAGAGGCAAGAGAGACCATGTCAGAGAAATCCCCACTACCCTAACTAGGAAACTCACATAAAGCCTGAGATATCCATTGGCTACATCTGTGTAGGGGGCCTAGGTCTAGTATATGTATGGTCCTTGGCTGGAGCTTCAGTCTCCTCAAGGACCTCTGGGTCCTGGTTAGTTGGCTCTATTGACATTCTTGTGGAGCTCTTGGCCCCTCCGGATACTTCTATCATTCGCCTGACTCTTCCACAAGGATTCCTATACTTCGCCCAATGTTTGGCTGTGAGTCTCAGCATCTGTTTCCATCTGCTGCTGGGTGGAGCCTCTCAGAGGACAGCTATGCTAGGCTCCTGTCTCCTGTCTGTGAGTATAGCAGAATATCTTTTGTAGCGTCAGGAGTTGGCTGGAGAGCCATGTGGTGAGTCTCAGATTGGGCCAGGGATTAATTGTACATTCCCTTCATCTCTTGTAGACAGGGTAAACTTTGGGTTGAAGTTTTTGTGGATGTGGTGGTGACCTATCCCTCCACTAGGATCCATCTCTATTTAGAGGGTGTCCTCTTCAGTCTCCATGACCCCTGCCCCTGCTACCCCATCTCCTCCAGAAGCTTATCCTGTCTTAGGTCTCCAGTTATCATCTAGGTGCTCACACTCATGATTTCTCTTCTCTCTGTTGGTCCTCTGTCCTTCTGTCCCCGCTCTCCACAGGTCTGGTCTCCATCCTCATTTCTTTCTGTCCTCCCTCACCTACCTTATTCCCTTTCTTCAGCCACTTTCACTGTCCTATTTCCCATTCTGAATGAGATTTAAGCATTCTCTCTTGGGTCCTCCTCGTTACTTACCTTCTTTGGGTCTGTGAGTTGTAAGATGTTTATCCTGTACTATTTGGCTAAAATCCACTTGTCAGTGAGGACATATCATGTGTTGTTTTCTTCCTCTATGTAACCTTACTCACGATGATCTCTTCTAGTTCCATCCATTTGCTTGCAAATTCTATGGTTTCCTTGTTTATAATAGATTAGTAGTATTCCATTGTGTATATGTACAATGATTTCTTTATCCATTCTTTGGCTGAAGGACATCTAGGTTGTTTCCAAATTCTGGCTATTATCAATAATCAAGTTGTTGTGAACTTAGTGGCACTTTCTCAGAAAATCGGGAATAACTCTACTTCAAGACCCAGCTATCCTACTCCTTGGCATATCCCCAAAAGACACTTTACTGTACAAAAAGGACATTTGCTCAACTATATTCACACTTAACTTTTTAAATTGCAAATTTAACATCCTGAATCTTTGCTGTAATCTGTCTATTGAGTATACATCACCAGCATGGATTCAGCACAAAATCCAGATAACAAATAATCTTGCTATACTGGGAACATTACTGAGTAGGGAATATGGACACAAGCTAAGTACATGTTCCAAGAAAAATAGTAAGGTGCCCTAAACTCACAAGGTGAGTGGTCTATCTTTTCATTACTCACAAACTTTAGAAAACTTTTCTGGCATCATTAAAATCTGGATTTATTAAAGAAGTATGTAGGTAAACATATTTGTTCCTAAAAGCAGTTTTCACTTCCCTAGAAGATGTAAATTGTAATTGCTTTTATACTATGACCCTATAATATATTTTGATGAATTACCAGTAAATTTAAGTTGCTGGCTCCCTATATAAGCATTCTTCTCACTTGGAGCTCACATCTTTTAATTTATCAAGTAAATGAATTGAAAATGTGGGTATCTTTGAGGGTTAAAAATGAAGGTTAAATTCATAATATTCTGACATGTTAAATGTCAGAAAATATAGCAGTAAAACTTTAGTGACATTAGAAACTATGTTTTATGAAATGATAATTTTTGACATTTTTTAAATTATAGAGAATTTATAAGTTTTTTTTAAATAAACTGATTTTTGGTATCCAATGTATTCTTACGTAAGAGCAAAATTTAATGTCATAGTTTAGTTTGACTTCATCTTTATACCAAATACTCTAGAGGGAATTATTTAAATCATATCATTTTGTTACCATTATCATAAATAAATCAGCCATGCTATCATAATTATTTGGCCAAAAAAATAACTCCTGCATTTCCTGCAAAATGATTTATATTCCTTCCATGAACACCCCTGAATGGGTATTAATAACAGCTGTTGTCATTCTGTTTGATAGGTAGTATACAAATATTGAACATGAAGATTCAATGATATTTTTAAATGCTGTGTTATATGAGTAATAATCAAATAGGTTGTAGATATCCTTGTAAGCACTTTTAAATGACATATTTCCTAAAACTATTCCTATATTGACTTTTCTTCAATATACTCTCACAGTCATGCAATACTGTCTGATTTAAAATTAAAATTAGTCTTGAGAAGAATTATGCCTTGAGAATACTTCAGAAATATCTTGCCATTCACCTTACAGCCAACTCTCAGAAACTACTATTGAATTATCTACTGGTCTCATGTAAATTTATGCTTTATAGCTCTCCATATGGAGAACATACTTTTAATGAGATTCTATGGATTATTTAGCTATTAATCCCCGAGACTTCCTTCGAAATATCTTTTTGGACATGATTTTGACAAGCACAAGAATAAGCTATGAAAAGTCAACATTTTCACACTTCATAAAACATAGTCTCTAAACAAAATGATTTTATCAGGCTATATTTATTTCTTGATAGCAGTTATATTTAAAATTCACAAAGACAAAACAAGAATGGAATAATGCTTTTCCTCAACATACTTGAAAAATAGTTCCTTTCAATAAAAATTAAAAGTATTATTTTATTCACGTTCAATAATTTCTACACTCTGAAAATACAATCAGTATTTACAGGTTTTTGTTGCTGCTAGTTTAGTTGTAAAAATCAATTTTAAGTTAAAAAATGATAAAAGGTAATTTAATAATTTGAATAAAGTATTTAAAATAAGGAATATTTGAGTTCTTTCTCATTGGTAACAGTATTCTTTTTTTTTTCAGGTTAAATGATTTTTATTACAAATATTTAGAACCTCAAACATTTTAAAACCTAAAACTATCTATCAACACAACACTAAAGGTGAAAAATTTTTATGTAACATCATGTGATGGGTTGTGTTCAAGACACAGGATGGATTAAAATGTAGTATACAGTTATCAGTATATGGAACATAAATAAATATTTGGAGTTGGGTAACATTCATAAGATTGTGCTCATTGTCTTTATAAAATATTCCCAAATTTGAAAAATCTAAGATCCAAAAATCTTTTAAATCCTATCAGCTAAGGGGTATTTAAATTTGAACAGTTATTAATCAAAGACTATGAGATATTTCTAAAGCTAAAATATTCTAAAACTCCAAAGTACCTCAGTGAAACAAAGTCTTCCTGTTCTTTTTCTGTCATAGACAACTGGGACTCCATTATAGTAGTTACCATTTGGTTCACTGTTTGCTTTTTAAGTGTTGAGAAGTTACATTGAAACAAAACAGAGGTAAATTATTTTTCCTCCTAGACTTGGCTGAATAGAGAAAAGGGATGTGACTAGTTTTTTTCTCTCATAAATCTGAAAAATAGAATAGTGAGTCCATGAGAATGTTGCATTGATGCTTGCTCTTCAAGTTATTTTTCTTCTACATTGAGAAGCAAGATCCCCTCTTTGCATTGAGGAAACAGCTATCCCTTATACTAGGTAGAGTACAAGTTATATTAAGCTTATTAATATAAATTAATAAGTATAATAAATTATAAGGAAGAAATGATTATTGGGACTTTGAAGAAATGCAGTGTCTAATTTTTAACACGATGATGTGTAAAAAACATTAAATAAAACTTATTAATATATCACACAAAGGACAGGGCTGTAAGATTTCTTTTATTTAGTTGTATAGACTTTTGAATAAATTTCTTTTAATGTATTACTTTTATTAAGTAGCTGCTACATGGTAGGGGTTCAGTTATCCAAGAGTTGAATGTTATTATTCCTGTCCTATAAAACTACATCCTCTTTCACTCTAGAAAAAAATATATTAGAAGAGTTAAATGAAAGCTTCAGAAGTTCATTTTTTCACTTTTTAAATGGGATAAATTTAAAGTTTCATCAGGCTATGTCTAGTTATAGAATAGCAAAAAGAAGGAAATGTGAAGGTTATGAGAAACAGCCATTAACCCCTCATTGACTCTTGGCTTGCTTTTCCTTAAAACAACTCTAGAGAAAAATTGTGGGTATTGCTTATCACTTTCTTTCCCCTTGTTGACTCAGAGTGCTGAATTATATTCATAAAAGCAATTCAAGTCAAAAGAAGTTTTCAAGTAGGTTGTAAGGGGTTTAATCTTGAAACTCCTTAATAAGTTTGTAGATATATAAAATAATTTAACATAAGTACTAAATAATGAAAAAGAGAATGAAAACAATATAAGCTATCAGAAAGCCAATGAAAGCCCCCCGCCCCCAGCATGCACTAGGAAAGAAGAGGTAAGGGAGATATCCCTAAGATCAACCCCAACCTGGTTGGTCTACATGGCTAACTCCAGAACACTCAGGACTAAAGAGAGAGACTGTTTTCAAAAAAGAACGAACAGCAATGGAGGAGGGTTTTCCTTTCTTCACATCCTCTCCAACCTGTGTTGTCACTTGAGTTTTTTTCTTAGCCATTCTGATGGGTGTAATGTGAAACTTCAGGGTTGTTTTGATTTGCATCTTCCTGATGACTAAGGAGGTAAAGCATTTCTTTTTTAATTTTTATATTTACAGTTTATTCACTTATTATCCCAGCTGTGGACTTCTCCTTTATTCCTTCCCAGTTGTACCCTCTCTCCTTCATCTCCTCCCATTCCCCTCTCCAAGTCCACTGATAGGGGAGATCATCCTCCCCTTCCATCTGACCCTAGCATATCAGGCCTCATCAGGACTGGCTGCATTGTCCTCCTCTGTGGCCTGGCAAGATTGCTCTCCCTGGGGAGGGGGGAGGATTAAAGAGAATGCCACTGAGTTCACATCAGAGACAGTCCCTGTTCCACTTACTAGGGAACCCACTGGAAGACTGAGCTGCCATGGGAAGAGCATTTCTTTAAGTGTTTCTCTGCCATTCAATATTCCTCTATTGATAATTCTCCCACCACTGTCTAATATGCAGCCCATCCTTAAAGGAGTAGTTTACACATAACTGAAACCTATGTCTGTGTGTTTATATGGGTATTTATAGGCATGTCTATATGTGCTTGTGTACATATGTATGAATGTGCACATATGTGTATCCAGACATGGTTTCTCAAATATGGAACTGGACATCAAGCCCTAGGGAATGTTTTGTCTCAAGCCTACCAGTGTTTCAATTATAAACATATACCATAGTGTTATCAGACTTCATGTGTGCATTGTAGCCTCAAACTTAAACTATATGCAATCTCTCCAGTCCACAAATCAAAATTTTGAAGACTCACTCAAAGGCTATATTTTTAAAAATAATTCTGTTTATTTATTACAATTTATTCACTTTGTATCCCTGCTGCAGCCCCCTCCACCATCTCCCCCCAGTCCCCTGATAGGGAAGGACCTCCTCCACTTCTCTCTCCAAGGGGCAGGTTATCAAAGAGTTGGTCACTGAGTTCATGTCAGAGATAGCCCCTCTTAATAGGGAACCCACTTGGAAACTGAGCAGCAAAGAGTAGATTTTTTTTTCAGCGTTACTTTTTTTTAATTTTCGTAATTATTTTTATTTTTATTAATTACAGCTTATTCACTTTGTATCCCCCGTGTAGCTCCCTCCTAACTCCCCTCCCAATATCACCCTGCCTCTCTCTTCCCCACGTGTGGCCCTCCCCCAGTCCACTGATAAGGGAGGTCCTCCTCCCCTCTGATCCTAGTCTATCAGGTCTCATCAGGAATGGCTGAATTGTCATCCTCTGTGGCCTGGTAAGGCTGCTCCCCCCTCAGAGGGTGGTGATCAAAGATCAGGCCAATCAGTTCATATCACAGACAGTCCTGGTTCCTATTACTATGGAACCCACTTGGTGGGAACTGGAAAAGTTCATCCTGAGTGAGGTATTCCAGAAGCAGAAAGATCTTTCTGTATAGGGCAAGAACTATTTGTATACATTCACTATCTCAAAAAAAGTATATTTTGCTACATTTACTCCAAATCATGATATGCTATCTAAAATCACAATGCCAAAACTGATTAATTTCACGAAATTATGTTATTCTTCAAAATTTATTTCAATGATATTCTATGCAATTAAATCCAGAAAACAACACATAATCTTGCTACAGATTAGTTAATAGTGTTAAGCATATATTGGGCTTTAATGTGAAATTTATGCAGAAAACCTGACCTTCCTACCAAAGATGAAAGATGAAAAATGAGATATAGGACTTTTGGCCATAACTAATTGCATTAACCAAGATATCTGGTGAGTTAAGAAACCAGTGTTAGGGGTATAGCAAAAGTATTTGAAAATTGTTGATAATTTTATTGACTGGAGTCTCTCTCTCTCTCTCTCTCTCTCTCTCTCTCTCTCTTGCCCACATGCATATACAGTCTAAACCTTAGGTTCAAATTAATTTATTAAATTCAGGTTGCAAGAATTATTACCGATGTAATTAAACTGTTTTACAAACACAATATAAATATAGATCTATATATCACCTAGATCAGAAGTAAAATTTCAGATTTTAAAATGCTAAATTGTTATGTTAGCAAATATATTCAGCAAGAGAAATATTTGACAATATAAAGACCTCAAATTTGAATATAAAATAGAACTAAAATCTAATTTAAGCATTAGACATATAACAGCATTTAGCATTGTTAACTTTAATATATCAATATTTATTGAAAAGGTGTGTTTTTTAGTGTGTTTTAAAGGACTTTATTAGTTTTAATTTTTGAGATATCAATATTTCAGCTTATGCAAATTTAATTTATGCTAATGAGAAGTTAAGATATTTTCATTTAAAAGTATGATTTTGAATAATAATTTTTTGATTCTCATTATTTCAGCAGAATAGTTTCTAAACATCTTGAAACTATTTTCTTCAATTCAAAACCCAATATGCTTTAGATTATATTTTTGTATTATAATAATATCTGAAGTTTCTTGACTTACATGGGAAATAGCTTTTTCTTTAGAAAAATGAATGGATTTCCAGCTTAATGAAAAATTGTAGTTCTGATAGTGCAATATCTATTATACTTATTCATAGATTAAGTATTAGACCATTTAGCATGTGTTTTAATTTTATCTGTTGCTGAAGTTTTTTCACTACTATTCATTAAATTCAAATTCCCATACATGCCAGACAGGCTTTCTACCACTTACTACACCTCCTATTTCTTTTTTTTTTTTTTTATAAATCTTTTATTTTTTTTTTATTAATTACACTTTATTCATTTTGTATCCCCCCATGAGCCCCTCCCTCCTCCCCTGCCGATCCCACCCTCCCTCCCCTTTCTGCATGCATGCCACTCCCCAAGTCCACTGATAGGGGAGGTCCTCCTCTCCTTCTTTCTGATCTTAGTCTATCAGTTCTCATCAAAAGTGGCTGCATTGTCCTCTACTGTGGCCTGGTAAGGCTGCTCCCCCCTCAGGGGGAGGTGATCAACGAGCAGGCCAATCAGATTATGTCAGAGGCAGTCCCTCTTCCCATTACTATGTAACCCACTTGGACACTGAACTGCCATGGGCTACACCTGTGCAGGGGTTCCAGGTCATCTCCACAAATAGTCCTTGGTTGGAGTATGAGTCTCTGGGAAGTTCCCTGTGTTCAAATTATCTTGTTCTGTTGCTCTGCTTGTGGAGTTTCCGTTCCCTCCAGCTCTTACTATTTCCCACTTCTTACATAAAATTCCATTCACTCTGCCCATCAGTTGGCCATCAGGCTCAGCATCTGCTTTGACAGTCTATACTGCAGAAGCTTTCAGAGGCCCTCTGTGGCAGGTTTCAAGGTTGTTTCCTGTTTTCTTCTGGCTTTCAGAGGCCCTCTGTAGCGGGTTCCGAGGTTGTTTCCTATTTTCGTTTTCTTCTGATGTACATCCTCTTTGCCTAAAGATCTTCTGGAGGTATCTCCATCCCTGATCTCAAGCTGTACTATAGAGCAACAGTTATAAAAACTGCATGGTACTGGCATAGAAACAGAATGGTGGATCAATGGAATCGAACAGAAGACCCAGAAATAAACCCACACACTTACGGACACCTGATTTTTGACAAAGATGCCAAAACCATACAATGGAAAAAAGATAGCATCTTTAACAAATGGTGCTGGTCCAACTGGATGTCTACATGTAGAAAAATGCAAATAGATCCATACTTATCACCCTGCACAAAACTGAAGTCCAAGTAGATCAAAGACCTCAACATAAAACCAGACACATTAAATCGGCTAGAAAAAAAAGTGGGGAATACCCTAGAACTCATTGGTACAGGAGAAAACTTCCTGAACAGAACACCAACAGCACAGGCTCTAAGAGCAACAATCAATAAATGGGACCTCATGAAATTGAAAAGCTTCTGTAAAGCAAAGGACACCGTTATCAAAACAAATCGACTGCCTACAGATTGGGAAAAAAATCTTCACCAACCCTTTATCTGACAGAGGACTCATATCCAGTGTCTATAAAGAACTAAACAAGCTGAAAAGCAGCAAACCAAGTAATCCACTTAAAAAATGGGGAACAGAGCTAAAGAGAGAATTCTCTGTAGAGGAATATCGAATGGCAGAGAAGCACTTAAAGAAATGCTCAACCTCATTAGCCATTAGGGAAATGCAAATCAAAACAACCCTGAGATTTCACCTTACACCCATCAGAATGGCCAAGATGAAAATCTCAAGGGACAACACATGCTGGAGAGGTTGTGGAGAAAGGGGAACCCTTCTCCACTGCTGGTGGGAATGTAAACTGGTACAACCACTCTGGAAATCAATCTGGCGCTTTCTCAGACAACTAGGAATAGCGCTTCCTCAAGATCCAGCCATACCACTCCTAGGCATATACCCAAAAGAGGCGCAAGTACACAACAAGGACATTTGTTCAACCATGTTGGTAGCAGCTTTATTTGTAATAGCCAGAAGCTGGAAACAACCCAGATGCCCCTCAACTGAAGAATGGATGCAGAAACTGTGGTACATCTATACAATGGAGTATTACTCAGCAATGAAAAATAAGGAAATCATGAAATTTGCAGGTAAATGGTGGGACCTGGAAAGGATCATCCTGAGTGAGTTGACCCAGAAGCAAAAAGACACTCACGGTATATACTCACTCATATAAACATACAATATAGAATAAACCCACTAAAAGCTGTACATCTAAACAAACTAAGCAAAAGAGAGGACCCTAACTAAAATGTTCAATCTACACCTCCTATTTCTACAATTCCCTAAAACAAGTTTGACCTAAGCTGCTAACAGAGTGAAGCCAGAGAACATGTGTTCTATACCAAATGAAATCAACAGAGAACCATTCTTTAATTAAGACTCTGCCTGGCTTCTTTGTCAAATATTGAGTATTCATAGGTGTGTGGGTTTATTTCTGGGTCTTCTATGCGATTCCATTGATCCTCCTTTCTGTTTCTATGCCAATACCATGCAGTTTTTATTACTGTTGCCTTGTAGTACAGCTTGAGATCGGGAATGGAGATACCTCCAGATGATCTGTTGTTGTACAGGATTGTTTTGGAGATTCTGGGTTTTTTGTTTCTCCATATGAAGCTGAGAATCTTTTTTTCAAGATCTGTAAAGAATTGAGTTGGTATTTTGATGGGAATTGCATTGAATCTGTAAATTGCTTTTGGCAGGATGGCCATTTTCACAATGTTAATCCTACCAATCCATGAGCACGGGAGATCTTTCCATCTTCTGAGATCTTCTTCAATTTCTTTCTTCAGAAGCCAAATCCATTCAATGGAAAAAAGACAGCATCTTCAACAAATGGTGCTGGACCAACTGGATGTCTACATGCAGAAAAATGAAAATAGACCCATATTTATCACCCTGCACAAAACTAAAGTCCAAGTGGATCAAGGACCTCAACATAAAACCAGATACTCTAAATCAGTTGGAAAAAAAAGTGGGAAACAGCCTAGAACTCATTGGCACAGGAGACAACTTCCTGAACAGAACACCAACAGCACAGGCTCTAAGAGCAACAATCAATAAATGGGACCTCATGAAACTGAAAAGCTTCTGTAAAGCAAAAGACACTGTCATCAAAACAAATAGACAGCCTACAGATTGGGAAAGAATCTTCACCAACCCTTTATCTGACAGAGGGCTAATATCAAGTATATATAAAGAACTAAAGAAGCAGAAAAGCAACAAACCAAGTAATACAATTAAAAAATGGGAAACAGAGCTAAACAGAGAATTCTCGAAAGAGGAACATCGAATGGCAGAGAAACACTTAAAGAAATGCTCAACCTCATTAGCCATTAGGGAAATGCAAATCAAAACGACCCTGAGATTTCACCTTACACCCATCAGAATGGCCAAGATGAAAAACTCAAGTGATAGCACATGCTGGAGAGGTTGTGGAGAAAAGGGAACCCTCCTCCATTGCTGGTGGGAATGTAAACTGGTTCAACCACTCTGGAAGTCAATCTGGCGCTTTCTCAGACAACTAGGAGTAGTGCTACCTCAAGACCCAGCTATACCACTCCTAGGTATATACCCAAAGTTTGCTCAAGTACACAACAAGGACATTTGTTCGACCATGTTCGTAGCAGCTTTATTTGTAATAGCCAGAACTTGGAAACAACCCAGATGTCCATCAACGGAGGAATGGATACAGAAATTGTGGTATTTTTACACAATGGAATACTACTCAGCAATCAAAAAGGAGGAAATCATGAAATTTGCAGGCAAGTGGTGGGATCTAGAAAAGATCATTCTGAGTGAAGTATCCCAGAAGGAGAAAGACAAACTTGGTATATACTCGCTTATATAGACCTACAAGACATGATAAACATAATGAAATCTACACAACTAAAGAAGATAATCAAGAAAGTGGACACAGGCGAAGGTGATTAATCCTCATTTAGAAAGACAAATGGGATGTGCCTTGAACTTATGACAGGAGTCTACCACAAAAGGCATCTGAAAGACTCTACCTAGCAGTGTTTCAAAGCAGACACTAAGACTCATAACCAAACCCTCGGCAGAGTGCAGGGAATCATATGAAAGAAGGGAAGTTAGTATGATATGGAAAGGATAGGAGCTCTACAAGGACCAAATATATCTGGGCACAGGGTCTTTTCTGAGACTGAAACTCAACCAAGGACCATCTATGGATATAACCTAGAACTTCTGCTCGGATGTGGCCTGTGGTAGCTCAGTAACCAAGTAGTTTTCCAAAGTAAGGGGGACACGGACTATTTCTAACAGGATCTCAAGGGCAGGCTGTTTGACACCTCCCCCCAGGGGAGGAGCAGTCTGTTAGGCCACAGAGGAGGACTTTGCAGCCAGCCCTGAAGATACCTGATAAAACAGGGACAGATGAAAGGGGAGGAGGTCCTCCCCTATCAGGGGACTTGGAAAGGGGCAGGGAGGAGACCAGGGAGGGAGTGTGGGGTTGGGGAGGGAATGAGGGAGCGGGATACAGCTGGGACACAGAGTTAACAAAATGTAACTAAAAAGAAAAAATAAAAATAAAAATTAAAAAAAAAAAAA
>NW_026596073.1:38127069-38145647 GCF_907164565.1 Psammomys obesus | reverse complement strand
GACTCTGCCTGGATAGAATGGCTTCTCTGTCATTCCCAAAACACTTTAGCATTATATGGAACTGTGTTAAGATTAGACTTTGGCATAAATTAACCAAAATCTCAACACAGGATTATTAGTACATTATAGGTTAACAAATTTCTTTTAATAAAATTCTACATAGATTTGCATATATATGTGTTATTCCACCAATATCCTACACACATATACCCATATCTATATTTTCTAATTTAATAACTCTCTAGTTTTTGAGCAAAAAAAATGTTTGTGCGTGGTCTTCTGGAACACATTGAGACCTACCCAACCTATTCATTGTTTTTTCACTTAAAAGTATCTGTAATTTTATGGCTGCTTTCTGGAAAGCCATAAAATAAAATGGCAGTCTCTGTTTTTGTTCAGTTAAATGAAAACAAACAAACAAACAAAAAAAAAAACCAATTAGATTTTGGTAAATTAATCCCAATGGAACAGTTACCTTCTAGAACCTTGTATATAATCAAAATATTTGCTTAGCTCACTGCCTTTATACCTCTGTCATCTTTCCAGATAAATGATATCTGCTCCCTCATTTTTCACTTGTCACACTTTTATGTAGAGGAAAACTGAATAGTGATTTAAAGAAAGCTGTTATCAGACTAGCAAAGTGTCCTCATTAGCATGTAACAAACACATAGCAGTTAATTAGAAGCTTAAGAAGAAGAGAAAAATAACAAATCCTGGTATGACTATTTTTACATGAAATTGAACTCAAAAGGACAGTGGTATAATTTCATTTATTAACATGTTTAATCAGAGGAAAAATATTAAGGGAAATAGTCTCTGTAAATTTGTATTGTTTCCATTTCCTGGGAACCCGAAGTAGAGCAGCAGTCGTTGTAGAAGTAAAAAAGAAATCATGTAAGTCAAGAAAATTAATTTCTTCAGGATAAAAAACATAACGGTATCAAATGAAATTAGTTGATCCAAAAGGTAGCTTCTGAAACTGGGTTTCTTAACATGGTAGCTATTGACTTCCTTGATAATGGAAATTTCGGTGAACTTGTATCAAAATCATGAATAAAATATTCTCAAAAAACTGAGAGGTTTGGGATTTGGGATTTGAGACAAAGCACACACACACACACACACACACACACACACACACACACACACCACCTTTTAAACAGCCTAATTGTAATAAAAATAAGAGAACATAGTAGTAATCATTTATTGTTGATAATGTTTTTCTTTTGTAATACATGAAAAATAAATGCTATGTTTATATTTAATTTTTTGTAAGCACTTTTTAATTTTTTAATATTAGTTACAGTTTTTTAACTCTGTATCCCTGCTGTATCCCTCTCCCTCATTCCCCCCCAATCCCACCATCCCCCCTCATCTCATCCCTGCCCCTTTCCAAGTCCACTGATAGGAGAGGACCTCCTCCCCTTTCATCTGACCCTGTTTTATCAGGTATCTTCAGGACTGGCTGACTATGTTTGTACTTTAATGACAAAATCTGGGACTAGACCTGGAGTGGCACAGATGCAACCTAGTATCTGTGATCTACGTTTAGTTCATTTGTGAGCTCTGTGGTTAATTGCCTGTGTTGACGATACTCAGCTTAGTCAGGACTCCAGATAACACAAGGAGGTCTGGGTCTCCAAGTGTTAACACCATCTCATACTGCCTCGCCATGCCTGAGCTAGGCTGCTGACTGGCAACACCAGGCATGATCCATGACACCTATCCAGGTGTCACTGTCACTGAACAGTGTCTCTCCAAGTGGCCATCTTTCCATTTCATCTGCAGCTGCATTAAATGGAATCCTAAGCTAGGTGGCCATTCCCTCAGAATTCACTGAACATGCCACCAGGCTATGCCCTAAACACTCCACCTTCACCATTTTTAGATTGATGCCAC
This sequence comes from Psammomys obesus, assembly GCF_907164565.1. Lineage (NCBI taxonomy): Eukaryota > Metazoa > Chordata > Mammalia > Rodentia > Muridae > Psammomys > Psammomys obesus. The sequence goes on along the minus strand of NW_026596073.1, from coordinate 38,143,745 downwards.
AAGAAAGGTTGAATACAGAAAGCAATGAAAGAAGGAATACAACTACAATTTCAAATTCAGTAGGAAAGGATACTGAGTAAATTTGAGCAAAGCCCTGGCCTGATGCCCATGCGAAGTGTATAAGAATGTTCTAAAGCCTCTCTAAAAGCCCAGCGTTACTAGCATATTTGATGCATTTGAAGACTGGCAATGGGGTTTTGAAGTGCAATAAGGGAATGAGAGAGATGCTTTGAAAAGACAGGGACAGATTGTGTTAGGTTCTGTTAATGCTTCAGGGAACAGCCTGAACTGGACTCTCAACTATCACTCTGCTGGAGCAGTGGAAGTCCTAGGAAGTCTCCAGCTGTTTAGTGGAATATTCGTTCACAAAGATTCATGTTTCTCCATTATGCTAGAGGAACTAAACAGCCATGAGCATACACACTGTGAACAGCCCTGAAAAATGTCAGCCTCTATAATTACTTTTAGTTTCAGGATCCAAGGCATTTGTCACGATGTAGCAATTGGACTTGTCTTTCGATCTAAAAGTTTAAAGCATTATTAAATTCTGTGAATTGATAAAATTCCAACACATTTTCACGTACTATAGTCAAGGGAAAAACTCTAAAACTATTAACTTAGACAACTGTAATCCAAAGACTTTCACATTTTATAAAATTTTTAAACCATGTTAACACATTACAGATCCCACTAAAAGACAAACATTTAGACAATGATACTAAAAACTGGGCTGGTTGAATTCATTTGTTATAAATTAATATTCAGGAGTTGTGCTATTTATGAAAATAATAAAACTAGATGTTATTTGTTTTGTAGTTCTTACTACACATACAGTCCACGAAACACATTATATTTTCATCTTCCTTTCCAATATTAATGTTAATTAGATATTTTAACATTTTTAAAAAAATTAGAGTAGCTTTCATTTTTACCAAACAAAAGTTCTAAATATATCATAGGAAATTCTCATAATTCCACATATCTTCATTCAGTTTCTTATATTAGTTATATTTTTATTAATTATGTTATATAGTTATGATCAATGTACTAATTTTGATGTGTTAGCTAGTGTTCTGTACTTTGTTTAGACATCCTTGGATCTGACTGTGTATTTTTTGGTTCTGTTCCTTTGTCTAGGATAGATAAGCCCTTCTTTGTCCATTCTAACTTCTTTGTCATTTTTGTCATTGTTGTTTTAATAACTGTTTTTAAAAGTATTGATCAAGTGCATCTTAGTGGTGAGAAAAAAAAATCTTAGCTTTTTTTTTTTCATACTAGAAAGAGAAAATTAGTTTGGAGGAGGAAGAGCACAGAAGTAAGATATATCTTCATCATACTGGGTTCCTGCTCGGGAACCAAGATCTAGGTGACTTTCTTAGTTTTCAAAATGTGTATTCATATCCTTATATCACAGTATCTCAGAATGTGACATGGTTTTAAAATAGACTTGTCACATATATAATTAGGATAAAATAAGGTTGCATGTGTTATGACAAGCTACGAATGAGGTAAGACTGATATCTCTTAAAGGAATCAGCCATGTGAAAACACATGGAGGTTAGGGAAACACCTTTTGATGATGCAAAGAATGAGTTACTATTTCCTTCTCTGATAAAACACCATAACCAAGGCAACTTATGAAAGAAAGAGGTTTTCTAGGTTTACTCTTCCAGAGGGATGAGAGTTCATTGTGAAGCCTAGATGCAACATCTCAACCACAAGTTCCAAGCAGAGACAGGACAAAACAAAAATAAATTGAGTCTTTAAACCCTCAAATCCCAGCCTTTGTCCACCTCCTAAACCTCCCCCAAATGATCCCAACAGAGAACCTGGTATTCAAATGTCAAAGCCTATAGAGAACACTCATTCAAGCCTGGATACCTATGAACCAGTTGTCCAAAGTAAAATTTCCAGATGATATTCATCCTTGTCAAGCAGGAACAAATGCAATTAGCTTACTTAAACCTCTGTGATCTTTTCAGTTAAACCTACCCTCTTTGTTCCCTGAACCTACTGACATTTAAGTGTTTTATCTTTCATACTCCAACCTTAAACTTATCATTATTCTTGAATATAAAGCTATTGAAAAGTATGATACATATTTTAGCACATTGAAAATTCTCCTTACCACCTTCTATCATTGCATTTACCACATTTAGTTTCATTTTTATCATTAATCCATGTAGCAGAAGTTAAGAAGAATAGAGTTATTTTTAACCTGTTGTTAAATTGACAGAATTTACTAATCTTCTTTCAGTGAAAATGCAATTATATAATAATTTATTCATTTTTGGTTGCATATATATATCTCACTATCTCTTCCAAGCCATTTAATAGGTTTTCCAAATGTAATTTATAAATTCAGAATTTATTTTATTCTTCTACACTTTTCCAAATTTATTTGTCTATTATATATTTATTATACATATCTTCTTTTGAGTGTACCATCCTAACATTGATATATATCAATATTAAATTCCCCCAATAATCATTCTTTAAAATTCAGAAAGGAGAGAGAAATGGTAAACTTTCCAAGAAGGTAGAGTTCAGAGGAAATCTTTAAATCTAAGTACAGATTAATAAATATGTAGCTTTACATCCCAAGCAATTTTTCAAACAACATGGGATACATTTAATCACCAGAAACTTTAATTTTCAAATAAAAATTTCATAAAAACATTGAGAAAGCATGTATATATCATGATCTAAGGAAGCAACTTGAAAGCTTTTATTAAAGTTGAAGGCAACCAAATACAAAGAAAAGAGTTCTAAGGCAGGCAAGGGTCAGAGACACACCTGTTCACACTGTTAGGAGTCCCACGAAAACACCATGCTAAAACCATAACATATACATAGAGGATCTGCTGCAGAAGCTTGCAGGCACTGTGGTTGCTGTTTTAGTCTCTGTGAACCTAGTCTTATTGTATCTAGTTTTCTCGTGTTTGCTTGTAGTATCTTGGAAGCTTGTTCTTTTCTGAAGGAAAACAAAGTGAAAGTGGATCTGGAGGTTGGGGGTTGGACATGGGAGGGGTAGAGGAAAGAGAAACTGTGTGGCTGGGATACACTGCATGAAAGGAGAATCTATTGTAAGTAAATAGAAAGATAGATAGATAGATAGATAGATAGATAGATAGATAGATAGATAGATAGATAGATGGATAGATAAAATGGAGAAAGAAAAATAGTAGATTGCCTTCTAGAAAAATGAAATACTAGAAAAATTGTCTATAAACAGTTGTTATCAGTATAATTTGTAGAACTATTTCCGTTCCTTTCCAAGGTTGAAGAGAGAGTATATTTGCTTGCCCAAATAGTAAATACTTTCAAGGAATATGTTTGGCAATAATTCTTCCTTCAAAGACTGGAGTCCATAGTTAACCACGAGGCTCTTTGGATTGTCTCTCTCTTCATGTATCATGCAGGTCAGGTGTCTTTGCTCAGAGCAGTGAATATGCAACTGATGCTGTTCATCATATTTTAGAGGCAGCTCTGTTAAATCACAATTATAGCCTCATTTAGCGACCTCCCTGAGAATGCAGAAAAAGCAAAATCACATGTAGTATTTTAGATGCTGTAATAATGAGGAAGCCAAACAATGTAAATTGCCATGTAAAGAAGTGAAAGGTAGGGAAGACAGAGGCAGTGGGCTTCATGCACACATGTGAACCCTGAAGTAACCAAGGAGGTCCAGAAAGGCTTCTTTGGGACTTAGAGTGAAATGAAGTACTGAGATAAATGAAACATCAACACTGGTGCTATACTTGTCCTCTGTACTGTTTTTAGAAAAAAAAAAATATATATATATATATATATTATATGACTAAAACAAGATAAACTGATAAAAATAAGGGTTTTAAGTGCTTCAACTCAATTCTTTTGTTAATTTTATTCATATTTTTATAAATTACCTTTTATTTACTTTGTATACCAGCTGTAACCCATCCCTCATCCCCTTCCTATCCCACCCTTCCTACCTCATCTCCTCACATGCCCCTCTCCACGTTCATCTGATCCTAGCCTACCAAGTCTCATCATAACTGGCTGCATTGTCTTCCTCTTTGGCCTGGTAAGGCTGCTCCCCCCTCAGGCAAAGGTGATCAAAGTGCCAGCCAAGAGTTCTTGTCAGAGAAAGTTCCCTTTCTGTTCCCCTTGCTAGGTAACCCACTTGGAAACTGAGCTGTCATGGGCTACATCTGTGCAGGGGTTCTAGGGGTTCTAGGTTATCTCCATGCATGGTCCTTGGTTAGAGTATCAGTCTCAGAAAAGACCCCTATGCACATAATTTTTTGATCTGTTGCTCTTTTGTGGAGCTCTTTTCCCCTCCAGGTCTGTCTATCTTCCCCTTCTTTCGTAAGATTCCTTACACTCTGCCCAAAGCTGGCTATGAGTCTCAGCATATCATTTGATACCTTGCTGAGTAAAGACTTTCAAAGACCCTTTATGGTGGGCTCCTGTCCTGTTGCCTGTTTTCTCCCTCTCCCGATGTCCATCCCCTTTGCCTTTCTGCCTAAGGATTGATCATCTTACCCAGGGTCCTCCTTCTTGCTAAGCTTCTTTAGATGTATAGATTTTAGTATGATTATCCTATATTATATGTCTAATATCCACTTGTAAGTGAGAATATACATATGTGTCTTTTTGCTTCTGTGATACCTCACTCAGGATGATCTTTTCTAATTCCCACCATTTTTTTCTGCAAATTTCATGATTTCCTTGTTTTTAATTGCTGAGTAATATTCCATAAATGTGCAACAATTTCTGTATCCATTCCTCAGTTGGATACAGAATCTGGCTATAACAAATAAAGCTCCTACAAACATGATTAAGCAGATGTCTTCGTTGTATACTTGAGCATATTCTGGATATATGCTGAGGAATGGTATAGCTGGGTCTTGAGGAAGCACTCTTCCTAATTGTCTGAGAAAGTACCAGATTGATTTCCAAAGTGGTTGTGGAGGAGGGTTCCCCTTTCTCCACACACTCCCAGCATGTATTGTCACTTGTCACCTCTATTCTTGAAGTCTGTGAATTTTATAGTTTAATCCTAAGCTTTTAAAAGTGTGTGTACAATATCTTACCTATCCGATTTTGAGATGTAGAATGTTAGAAGTTTTTAATTAGAAATACCTTCTAGTATTTAACTTCCACTAAATCCACTTTAACCCCTCCAAGTAAAACTTCAGGTAGTGGTTTCTTTGGTAAAGAGCAAAGATTGGACCATAATTTCTTCTTGCAAATATAGCATATGCTTAGTGTTTAGGCATCATAGAAATGACACTTCAGAATGTTAATGTCATTTTAGTGTGTACAAGCTTTGTAATTAGAAAAAAAAATGTCTTGTGTTCACTTACACTATACAGGTAAAATACCTAAGTCAGTATCTACATCTACAGCATCGGTGGAATTTTTTTTTTTGGAATTTTCCTATCTTTAAATTCTTCAGTGATCAGTATCAACAAAATAGTGTTTAACAATACAGTAGTAATGACATTGTGGAATATGAAAAAAAATAAAAACAAACAACCAAATTGTTCATTCCCTTTCATACAATTATATTTCACGGTGTTGTTACAAATCAGATGAAGATTTCATTTTAAGATTGTTGATATAAACTCTTTTAGAATACACTTTAACATTTATGTCAAGAATAGTACTGAACATTTAAATTACACTTGAATTTGCTGGTGTTGTTGATGTGTTCAGTCAAGTGTGAAGGAAATCACTGAGAGGGATATGTCTGGAAGTAGCCCACTTCCTCTGGAACAGGCGAGAACAGTATCACAACACATTCCCATTGTAGATGTAAAGTGGTGCCTAAGTTCAGAGGACACACACTGAAACCTTAACTGATTTATGTGGTTGTGGCTGCTGAAATTCATAGCATAGTAAGTGAAGTACAGCAGGCTGAGATCTCTGGCAATCTTCGTTAGCCTAAACTTCACTAATACCTAACAAAGCCTGAGCTTCCTAATGGGTTACTGATGTGAGATCACTTCCATTTGTTATTGTTTCTTAAACCATATGGCTTCTTGCTAAAAAGAAAAGCAAAGAAATAAACAAACAAAACAATGAAATAACTACCCCTCTCCCTTCTCCTACTAAGGGTTTCTTCTAGGCCCCATCCCAGTAAGGCCGCATCATTCTTGAAAGAAAAATGCATTAATTTTCTCACCAGTGAGTCCTGGTGTGCTATTCCATTTTACAGCCAATGTGCTTCTCTGATTTCTCTAACTCTCTCCTTTCTATCTTTTAGGATTAATTACAAAATATTTCACAAAAGAGATACTTAGAGAGTGTGCCATATGTTTCCATTAATATGTGAAATCTTGTCTCTAAGATTGTACCCTCTTCAGAAAGAAACAACTGTTTCTGTGAACATTAATTTGTCCTTTTCTCTTTTTTTCATAAATTTATCTTTTGATGGTAGCCTTCATTGACTAACTCAACTAGAACTTTCTTTTCTAATGCAATCCATACATGTATGATAGATATTTTTTATTGTCGCCTTGACTAAAAATACCCAGGTAGCTAACAATCTCTTTTTATTACTAATATCAGGGTAAATTTTAAGTTAATATCATCAGAAGGAATGAATTAATTTGCTGAATTAATTTGGTCTGAATTAATTTGCTTCAGTCTTTTCAAAGTGAGAGCAAATTTCAAAACCTATGTTGTACGCAATAAGTATGTTTCCTTTGATGAATGACTTAATGTAAAAATACATGATTTAAGTACCTTTGAGAGAATTTGAAAATAAAATAATATTTGGGTATAGATGTGCCCCTCCCCAATCAGAATGAGAGTCTTCCTAACTGGGGAGGTCCTGAATAGAACTGAAAACAGAAGGGGAACTGTCTCCTGTTTGAGCTAGGAATCATTTTGTTTCTTGTTGGACATCATTAGCACTCCTTACTCTTGGTCTTCCAATTCAGCATGATATTAATACTCACACCCAGTACTTTTCCACCCACAAATAAACTTTCCTCAAGATCTTAGGGAATGACTTCAATCCTGTTATCACCTTTCTCAGTTTTGGACCTGATGGATACTAAATCGTAGAATTTTGTCCTAAGATTAAGTAGTCCTTTTTTTGTACATAAATAAATTCAATCAATTTATCTCTCTTTTTCAATATCTGTATATGTATGTTTGCATGTGCACATACAGATATATATTCACATGTATGGATATTATGAACGTGTAGAAAGTTATCTCGCATCAATTTATTCTGTTTATCCTGACTAGTAAAGCTGGTGAATCTAAGATGACTTTCAATTGTGGATGGGTTCTTATTAACTATACTCATTAATAGGAATGAAGTGCAAATGCACACATGTCTAATCTCTGCCAGCACATCTCTTTAGTAGTTTCTTTACAAGGGTTCTCTGCCAAGTGTCTGGCAAATTTATGTTGGCATCAATTACCAGATATCCTGATTTCAGAAAAATGTGAGAAATTTGCTAGTTAGACACTGGCAGCCCTCTCTGTAGAGCCACCGCTTTCATATTATGTCCTGAGGCTGAATTTAGAACTGTTGAATTATGTCCTGAAAAGAAATCGAATGAGAAAAATAAGAAATAAATTGTTATCTTGATTAGCATGTCTTCTCCTTGAGGGAGAGTGGCACTGCCATTCACTCATCTTATTCAGGTCAGGAACCTGTATATTATTGGAGTTCCACTTCCTCACATTCCTGTCTCCCACACCCAATCCATTATCAGTTTGTGTCAAGCCTGTCTCCTAAATATGATTCACATTGGTCCATTTCTTCTCCATTTCCACTGATGTACTTAGTTCATGCCACCAGACTCTCTGGCTGAAATTTCTCTAATAGATTACAATGAGTGCTTCCGCCGGCAGTGGCGTTTGCAAATCAAATCCATTTTCCACACTACAGCCAAAGTATTCTCTTTATAGCACAAATTAGATCATGTCCCGTCTTTGGTAAACTGTATTACTGGTCCCCCAGTGTTCCCAGAATAAATCTCTTCATGTCTAACTAGACTGTGCACAACCTCAAACATGCGAACTTCCCCAGGATCAACTCTTAGCATTTCTCATCCTAAACTCGATAATGCAGCAAACCTATTCTGCATGCACGTAATTCCACACACATTTTTCTTTCAGTCAAGCTGCAACTGGGACTTTTAACCTACATCTAGATCTCACTACCTCTTGAATATCTTCCTCAACTCTACAAATTTCATCTCTACAAATTGAATTGTATGGGACCTCTATGTGGACACCAACCTACTTTATATAGAAGGACCCTGGTGTGTCTGAGAGATATAACTGAAAGTCATTGATTTTCTGTTCCTAAATTTGCTTTAAAAATGTTTTAAATCAGAATGCAATTAGCTGTTGGCTTGCATTTCGCATTCTTTTACACTAGAAATATAAATATATATTTCTATATTATATATATATATACAGAATATAATATATATATATGTATATATATATTATATATACACCGCAGGAGATATATATGTATATACCTGTAGAGATTTTGATTGCATTCATTTTTTTTCTGTAGAAACTTGATTATTTACACTTATCTAGTTAATTCCATTTGTTTTGGTACATTAGAAACTTATTTTTCAATTAAATCTTTGGTGATTTTCTGTTTGGAGCTAGATATCCTCAAATTTGCAAGATAGCCAAGTGTACACAAACTTAAATTTTGAGCTCTAATGTTGAAATAAAAGGGTTTATAATTTTACTATAAATATTACTATATAAAAAGGAAGCAAGTGATGTAATACATATCTCATGTTTATGTATTTCAGTTTTTTCACCTTCAAAATCTGGAATTTTTCTGTTCAAAGATTTTAGTTCAAACCCTGGATATTAAAGAACATTAGAGGCAGGAGGAACATTCCTATTCTTTTTCTCCTGATACATTGATTATACACTTCAATAAAAACTGCTTATATTTGGTTGTTGTTAGTGACAGAAAACTTTATCCCAGAGATAAGTTGTGTGGACTGATGCTAGTAGTAGCACAAGAGGTTTATCTGGTTTCCAGTTGTGTATTCAATGGTGACAGAAATATTTTAGAAGGAGACTATTGGAGCTTTGGGAATGGGTGAGATTATACATGAAAAAATTAAAGAATTAAAGAAGACCCTACAAGAGAATCATATAGAAGCTCATATTCAAGAAATAAGAGTATAAAAGAAAATCATCAATGGGAAAGAAGCAATGGAGGCACATACTATCAAAGTATATCATATATATCTAAAATTGCAATAAAGCCAATTATTTTGTAAGATGGACTATGTTTATAATATTTGTAAATAAATGAGTGTTTTGGATTGTATCCATGTAGAAGAAGAAAAAAGATAGCCAAGTGTAGTGCAATTGATAATTATTGAGTAAATGAAGGATAACATAGGCAATGTTTGCATATAATCTTACTTTTTTATTTTTTGAAATTAAAAGACATTCCTATCATTTTTTCTTTTTATTTTTTTATCTCCATCCCTTCCTTTGTAAAATTCATCCTTGCTATCTCTCAAATTCATGTACTCTGTTCTCTTTTTTCTTTCATTGTACACACATTCTGTGTGTGTGTGAAAATATATATATAAGCAACTATAGAATGTTGAGAGAGACACAGAGAGAGAGCCTACTCCAGAGAAAAGTTGGTTATCCAATACGAAGCAGTTAGCCCAAAACCATTTACATAAAATAACATTATAAAGACCACATTGTTTGGAAGATATGTTTTCAAAGAACATGCTAATGATGCACCTTATGTTATCAATATATGTAGTAGTCTTTCCCTTTTCATCATTATTTTTATTTTTCATGTCTTTATCCTCTGTTATCTAGACAATGTGTTTTTAATCTCAAACCCTCCCAAAGAAACTTCTCTGTGAGCTATTCTGTGTATTTTTTCCTAGCCAACAATTTATTTCCAGACTACATTAAAACCTTGAGCAACTCAATAATAAGGAAAACACAACTCAATTTAAAAAATGGGAACATAATGAAATCTATACACCTAAAAAAGATAATCAAGAGAGCAGACACAGGGTAAGATGATCAATCCTCATTTAGAAAGAAAGATGGGATGTGCATTGAACGTATGACAGGAGTCTACTGCAGAAGGCATCTGAAAGACTCTACCTAACAGTGTTTTCAAAGCAGATACTAAGACTCATAACCAAATCTTCATCAGAGTACAGGGAATCATATGAAAGAAGGGGAGTTAGTATGATGGGGAAAGGATAGGAGCTCCACAAGGACCAAATATATCTGGGCACAGGGTCTTTTCTGAGACTGACATTCAACCAAGGACCATGTATGGATATAACCTAGAACCTCTGCTCAGATGCAGCCTGTAGTAGCTCGGTAACTAATTGGTTTCCCATAGTAAGGGGAACAAGGACTATTTCTAACAGGAAGTCAATGGCTGGCTCTTTGACCTCCCCACCCCCCAAGGGAGGAGCAGTCCTGTTAGGCTACAGAGGAGGACTTTGCAGCCAGTCCTGAAGATACCTGATAAAACAGGGTCAGATGTAAGGGGAGGAGGTCCCCCCCATCAGTGGACTTGGAAAGGGGCAGGGTGGAGATGAGGGACGGAGGGTGGGATTGGGAGGGAATGAGGGAACGGGATATAGCTGGGAAACAGAGTTAATAAAATGTAACTAATAAGAAAAAAATAAAATTAAAAAATGGGTAATTTTTGAATAGTAACATATTTGTATAATATGAAAATATAAATACAACCATTTTTGCAGATGTTTTCTATTTTTATTAATTTTTATTTTTTATATTAATTAGAGTTTATTCACTTTGTATTCCAGCTGTATCCTCCTTGCTCATTCCCTCACAACCCCAGCTTTCCTCCCTCATCTCCGACCAGGTACACTGATAGAAGATATTCTCCTCCCATTCCCTCAAACCCTAGCCTACCAGGTCTCATCAGGACTGTCTGCATTGTCTTCCTCTGTGGACTGATAAGGCTGCTCCCCTCTCAGGGAAAGGGAATCAAAGACCCAGTCACTGAGTTCACATGAGAGACAGTCCCTGTTCACATTACTAGGTAACCCACTTGGACACTGAGCTGCCATGTGCTACATCTCTGCAGAAGTTCAAGGTTATCTCCATGCATGGCCTTGATTGGAGTGTCAGTCTCAGAAAAGAATTATGAACCCAGATTTGTTGGTTCTGTTGCTCTCATGGTAGAGATCCTGTCACCTCCAGGTCTCTCTGTCTCCCCCTTCTTTTGTAAGATTCCCTGCACTCTGCCCAAGGTTTGGTTATGTCTTAGCATCTGCTTTGATACACTGCTGGGTAGAGTCTTTCAGAGGCCCTCTGTGATAGGCTCCTGTCCTGTTTCCTGTTTTCTCCTTCTTACAATGTCAGTCCCATTTGCCTTTATGAGTAAGGATTGATCATCTTACCCAGAGCGCTCCTTCTTGCTTACCTTCTTTAGGTGTACAGATTTTAGTATGTTTATCCTATATTATATAGTTCTAATATCCATTTATAAGTGAATATATACCATGTATGTGCTTCAGCTTCTGGGATATCTCACTCAGGATGATCTTTTCTAGATCCCACCAGTTGCCTGCAAATTTCATGATTTCCTTTTTTTTTTTTTAATTGCTACATACTCTTCCATTGTATAAATGTACAACAATTTCTGTATCCATTCCTCCATTGTGAGGCATCTAGGTTGTTTCCAGGTTCTCGCTATTACTAATAAAGCTGCCATGAATATGGTTGAGCAAATGTATTTGTTGTGTACTTGAGCATTTTTGGATATATGCCCAGGAGTGGTATAGCTGGATACTGAGGAAACACTATTCTTAATTGTCTGAGAAAGTGCCAGACTGATTTTCAAAGTAGTTGTACATGTTTACATTCCCATGAGCAATAGAGGAAGGTTCCTGTTTCTCCACATCCTCTCCAGCATGTATTGTCACTCAAGATTTTGATCTTAGCCATTTTATTTATATGGGTAGAAGGTAAGATCTCAGGGTCATTTTGATTTGCATTTCCCTGATGGCTAAGGATATTGAGCATTTCTTTGTTTCTCTGCCATTCAATCTTCCTCTATAGAGAATTCTCTGTTTAGCTCTGTACCCCATTTTTTAATTGGATTACTTGATTTGTTGCTTTTTAACTTCTTGAGTTATTTATATATACTGGATATTAACCCTCTGTCAGATATAGGGTTGATGAAGAGCCTTTCCCAGTCTGTAGGCAGTCGTTTTGTTCTGAAGACAGTGTCCTTTGTTTTACAGAAGTTTTTCAGTTTCTTAAGGTCCCATTTATTGATTGTTGCTCTTAGAACCTGTGCTGTTGGTGTTCTGTTCAGGAAGTTTCTGTGCCTATGAGTTCTAGGATCGTCCTCACTTTTTCTTCTAACAGATTTAGTGTGTCTAGTTTTATGTTGAGGTCTTTGATCCACTTGGACTTTAGTTTTGTGCAGGGTGATAAATATGGAACTATTTGCATTTTTTCACATGTAGACATCCAGTTAGGCCAGCATCATTTTTTGAAGAGGCTGTCTTTTTTCCATTGTATGGTTTTGGATGCTTTGTCCAAAATCAAGTATTTGTAGGTGTGTGGGTTTATTTGTGGTTGTTCTGTTCAGTTCCATTGTTCCACCATTCTGTTTCTATGCCAGTACCATGTAGATTTTATAAACTATTGATCTATAGTACACCTTGAGATCAGGGGTGGTGATACCTCCAGATTATCGATTGTTATTCAGGATCATTTTAGCAATTCTTAGTTTGTTTGTTTGTTTGTTTGTTTGTTTTTCTATATAAAGTTGAGAGTTATTCTTTCAAGGTATGTAAAGATTATGTTGGTATTTTGATGGGAATTACATTGAATTTGTAGATTGTTTTTGGCAGCATGGATATTTTCACTGTTAATCCTACCAATCCATGAGCATGGGAGATCTTTCCCTCTTCTGATATCTTCCTCAATTTCTTTCTTTGAATTTTTTGTTCAAACAGGGCTTTCAATTGCTTGGTTACAGTCACACCAAGATATTTTATGTTATTATTGACTATTATGAAGGGTGCAGTTTCTCTTATTTCTTTCTCAGCCATTTTTTCTTTCATATATAGCAGGGCTACTGAGTTTTTCGAGTTAATTTTGTATCCAGCCTATTTGCTGAAGGTTTTTATCAGCTGAAGGAGTTTCCTGGTTGAATATTTTGGAAAACTCATGTTTAGTATAATTTCAGGTGCAAATAGTGATACTTTGACCTCTTCATTTCTGATTTGTATCCCCTTTATTTCCCTTTGTTTTCTTATTGCTGTAGCTAAGACTTCAAGTACTATGTTGAAGAGATATGAAGAGATTGGGCAGCCCTGCCTTGTCCATGATTTCAGTTGGATTGCTTTAAGTTTCTCTCCATTTAGTTTGATGTTGGCTATAGGCTTGCTGTATATTGTCTATACTACGTTTATGTATGTGCCTTTCATCCCTGATCTCTCCAAGACTTTAAACATGAATTGTTGTCAAATTTTGTCAAATGCTTTTTCGGCATCTAGTGAGATGATCATGTGGTTTTTCTCCTTCAGTTTGTTTATATGGCGGATTGCATTGATGGATTTCCATATAGTGAACCACCCCATGCATGCCTAGGATGAAGCGTACTTGGTCGTGGTGGATGATATCTTTTATGTGTTCTTGCATTCGCTTTGCAAGTATTTTATTGAGTATTTTAGCATCAATGTTCGTAAGAGAGATAATTCTGAATTTCTCTTTTTTTGTTGGGTCTTTATGTGGTTTATGTATCAAGGTGACTGTGGCTTCATACAATGAGTTTGGTAATGCTCCTTCTGTTTCTATTTTGTGGAACAGTTTGAAGAGAAATGGATTTAGCTATTCTTTGAAGGACTGGTAGATTTCTGCGCTGAAACCATCTGGCCTTGAGCTTTATTTGGAAGGGAGACTTTTGATGACTCTTCTATTTCCTTGGGGGATATAGGATTATTCACTCTATTTACCTGATCTTGATTTAATTTTGGTAAATGGAATCTATCAAGAAAATTGTCCATTTCATTTAGATGTTCAAATTTTGTTACTTATAGTCTTTTGTAGTAAGGCCAAATGATTGTTTGGATTTTCTCAGTGTCTGTTGTTATGTCCTCCTTTTTGTTTCTGATTTTGCTTATTTGGATAGTTTCTCTCTGCCTTTTAGTTAGTTTGGCTAAGGGTTAGTCTGTCTTGTTGATTTTCTTAAAGAGCCATCTCTTAGTCTCATTGAGTCTTTGTATTGATTTCTTTGTTTCTAATTCATTGATTTCAGCTCTGAGTTTGACTATTTCCAATCATCTACTCCTCTTGGGTGTGTCTGCTTCTTTTTTCCTGTGGCTTTTAGGTGTGCTGTTAAGTTGCTTGTATGAGATGTCACCAACTTCTTTCTGAAGGCACTTAGTGCTATGAACTTTCCTCTTAGCATTGCTTTCATTGTATCCTGTAAGTTTGGGTAAGTTGTGCCTTCACATTTATTGAATTTTAGGAAGTCTCTAATTTTTATTTTCATTTATTCTCACCAAGCTCATTGAGTAGAGAGTTGTTTAGTTTCTGTGTGTATGTAGCCTTTTGTTATTTCTGTTGTTTTTGAAGTCTAGTTTTAGGCAATGTTGGTCTGATAAGATACAAGTGATTATATTGATCTTCTTGTATTTGTTGAGCCTTGCTTTTTGCCCAACTCTATGGTCAGTTTTTGAGAAGGTTTCATGACATACTGATAAGATGATATATTCTTTTTAGTTTTGGTGAAAAGTTTTGTAGACATCTATTAGGGCCATTTCATTTAGGATCTCTGTAAGTGTCATTAACTCCCTAGTTAGCTTCTTCCTATATGATTTGTCCCTTGGTGAGAGTGGAGTGTTGAAGTCTCCCAGTATTAAGGTGTTGTGATCAATGTGTGATTTAAGTTTTATTAATGTTTCATTTACAAATGCATGTGCTCTTTTTTTGGGCCATAGATATTCAGAATTGTGATGTCCTCCTGGTGGATTTTTCTTTTGATGAGAATGAAGTGCCCCTCCTCATATTTTATGATTAATTTTGCTTGAAATTTTGTTTATTGATATTAATATTGATATACTAATCAAGATTAGGATAGCTACCCCAGTTTGTTTTTTGAGTCAATTTGCTTGAAAAATATTTTTCCGACCCTTTACCCTGAGGTAGTGTTTATCTTTGTTGAAGAGGTGTGTTTCTTGGATGCAGAAGAATGTTGGATCCTGTTTCCTCACCCATTGTGTTTGCCTGTGTCTATTTATTGAAGAGTTGAGTCCATTGATGTTGATAGATAATAGTGACCAATGAGTGTTAGTTCCTTTTATTGTGGAGTTGGTGGTGTTGCTGGGTTTCAATGCTTGTTTTCTTCTATTTTTTTTTTTGTTGTTGTTGTTGTGAATTTATCAATATCCTATGTTTTCTTGGGCATAGTTGTTTTCATTGATTTGGAGTTTTCCTTCTAGTATCTTCTGTAGGGATGGGTTGCTGTGTAGATATCGTTTAAGTTAAGCTTTGTCATGGGATATATATATATATATATATATATATATATATATATATATATATTATTTTTTTTCTCCATCTATGTTGTTTGTAAGCTTTGCTGGGTATAGTACTCTGGGTTAGCATCTGTGGTCCCTTAGTGTCTGTATGGTATCTGCTCACGCCCTTCTGCCTTTCATAGTTTCTTTTGAGAAGTCTGGTGTGATTCTTTTTTTTTTTTTAATTTTATTTTTTTCTTATCAGTTACATTTTATTAACTCTGTATCCCAGCCATGTCCAGATCCCTCATTCCCTCCCAGTCCCTCCCTCCCTCATCTCCACCGTGCCCCTTGCCAAGTCCACTGATAGGGGGGACCTCCTCCCCATTCATCTGATCCTGTTTTATCAGGTATCTTCAGGACTGGCTGCAAAGATCTCCTCTGTGGCCTAATAGGACTACTCCTCCCTTGGGGGGTGGGGAGGCCAAAGAGCCAGTCATTGAGTTCCTGTTAGAAATAGTCCTTGTTACCCACACTATGGGAAACCAATTGGTTACTGAGCTACCACAGGCTACATCTGAGCAGGTTTTCCAGGTTACATTCATACATGGTCCTTGGTTGCATGTCAGTCTCAGAAAAGACCCTGTGCCCAGATATGTTTGGTCCTTGTGGAGCTCGTATCCTTTCCTCATCAGACTAACTCCCCTTCTTTCTTATGATTCCCTGTACTCTGCCAAAGGTTTGGTCATGAGTCTTTGCTTTGAAAACACTGCTAGTTAGAGTCTTTCAAATGCACTCAGTAGACTCCTGTCAATGTTCAATGCGCATCCCCTCTGTCTTTCAACAAGAGGATTGAAAATCTTACCCCATGTCCGCTCTCTTGATTATCTTTTTTAGGTGTATAGATTTCATTATGTTTATCATATCTTATAGGTCTATATAAGTGAGTATATACCGTGTTTGTCTTTCTCCTTCTGGGATATTTCACTCAGGATGATCTTTTCTAGGTCCCACCATTTGCCTGCAAATTTCATGATTTCCTCCTTTTTGATTGCTGAGTAGTATTCCATTGTGTAAAAATACCACAATTTCTGTACCCATTCCTCCGTTGATGGACATCTGGGTTGTTTCCAGGTTCTGGCTATTACAAATAAAGCTGCTATAAACATGGTTGAGCAAATATCC